>NC_091488.1:22373971-22677001 GCF_947461875.1 Haliaeetus albicilla
CTAATCTTGTATTCATATTTCAATAAAACCTGGAAAGAAAAAGAAAAAAAATGTGGCCCGTGTTTATAAAGAAGGGACTCCACCACTGGAATCACACTGTGATATCTGCTTTGCTGTATGCTTATTCATATGTTTAGAAACAATCACAAAAAAAGGTGAACAGTTTCTGAATGGTTTACAGTTACTCTGGGCAGAACACAAATCCAGCAGCGAGAAGATGCAGCAGGATACTGAGTGGATAGGGCATAGGATGCAGATGAAATCTAGTGTCAGTAAACACAAAGTAGTGCTTGTAGACAAAACTACCCTATGAATTTGCTTTGCTAGACTCCAAATTACCTATTACTACCAAAGAAAATGATCTCAGATAGAGTTGATAAATTCTATGAAAACATGAGCTCAACATTCAGCTACCAGTAAGAAAACAAAAAAAAACAAATAAATAAAGATAGGAGGGAAAAAATGGAACACAAAATATAAACAGAAGAATGCCTCTCTGGAAATCTATGCTTTGATGTTGATGGCACTGCAGTTTACCCTCCTCATTGGAAAAAAAAAAAAAAATGGGCAGGGAAAATAACAAAGGTAGAAGATAAATGTATAGAATAATTTCACTACTAATGGGATTAAGTAGACCATTATATTAAATAGACAGTAATACAAACCAATGGAGACTGCTAGTTATCAGCACAGAAGACAAAGCAGTGAGAATACTGTTAAGCTGAGAGCACAGTAACAGTCTCTAGCTGTGTGTATTGTGTGATTTTGCTTGTTTGATTTTGGTTTTCCTTCAGTTTCTGTATATCTTGGCTAATATCTTTTTCCCCTTTTCTCTTTGTTGATGAGAGCAAAGTTTATGAGGAAGAGCCAGAAAAGGGAAGAAGTAGATGATGTGAGATGGGAGAGGGGCTCACATGAATGGAGAGGAGGCTCATTTCTTGGCAGGGAAGAAAGGGAGATACTCCTTTGGCTGGTCTGCATAAGGTGGTAAGGTAAGCATGTGCTGTCTGTGCACAGGCTTAGTAAGATGGTAAGCATGGTCATATTGTAAGAGGGAAGTGTTAAGCAGATGCAGGTGGTACACAGATGAGGAGGCAGCCAGCCTACAGTAGGCAGAGATATAGACAGTAGCAAAGGTAGAAAAACCCCTGGTAAATCCTGGAGGAAACAGATGGACCAAGAAGGGGTAAACTTAGGAAGAATTCTGGACTAAGAAATAAAGAAGGGGAAAGTAGTTAGACACAATGTTAAAATATCTACCCGTTAAATAGCTGGAGAGGAAAGGATGCTGAGTCAGCTTGGTAAATTGAAGATACATGAGGATGAAGACTAGAGAGAAAGAGTTAAGGATGCCAGAGTAGAAAGGAAGATGTTTATTATTCTGCTTCTTCCCTTTACTCCTTCACCTTCATTTGCATATTTGATGATAACGGTGTTCACACAAGCAGTTGAAGGCTCAGTGGTTCATGTGGTATTGATAGCAGAAACAAGCTTTTTTCAGGAGCCAGACTGTATAGTCCTTCCTTTGCAGCAGGAAATAATCTCACAAAGCACTTGGTCAGCTTTTCTCAGGAAAACAACAAGGCAGTTTTCTCCCTTACTGCTCAGTTTTGGTTAGGTAGATGGACCTTTTGTTTAACCTCATACAACAATTTTATGTTGGTTAGCAAAGAGTTTGAAATGCAGCACGGAGTGCCTTCAGGACATTGACTAAACAGATTAAACAAAGCAATTTCAGTGTTTGAACTAGTCTGGCAAAATCAATCTGATATAAATAAAAGACAAATGCTTTTCTAGGCCTGCCTTTGGCCTCCATGTTCATCATAGCTGTGGATCATCCTTAAAGTGAACTAAAACTATGATTCATGACAGTGGAAACTAAATGACCAATGTAACTTGAAACTGGTTGCAAGTAGCACAATAAATGTTGTAACAAGTTTTCCAATCTGCACACAGTATTCAGGGATGACTATTTTTCTGTGACGTGACAAGTTGACAAATTTTCCAGGTGTACTATCATGAATTATTTTGTTATACAGAGAAAGAAGGATATCAGGAGTTGGTATTATTATTTCAGAGCATAATTGCAGCCTATGACATTAGGTATGCTTTATTTATTTATTAAGGCATGGCCTTCTAAAAAGTATGATTCAGACTTAATAGCATAGAAGAATAGTGCAATCAGGTAAGAGGACAGTTTTGCACAAAAGAAAGTATTCTCCTGAGCTTAAAGCCCCCTCCCTCAAATCCCAGTATTGAACACTCAAACCCCTCTCATGCCCTCCCCAAGAAAAGCAGTCAGCATTTTGCTCCATACAATACAAATTACTTCTTTAAAAAATCTTTCCTTCCTTACTCCCTTTTTCTCAATACTGTCAATCAGAAAATGAAATACAACAGAATCACCTAAAAAACCTGTGGAGCTTAACCCTGATTTCGCTTAACAGTTATGCCAATGTAAAACTAGTGTGATTTTAGTAGAGGGATTCTTGATACACATTCACTGAAAAGTAGTACAAAACCTATAAAGTCTTACAGTAATTTCCAGCTTTTTAAAATTAAACTTCTCCCATTCATAAGGGAAGGAAAAGCTGAGGCTAGACTTTTAAAAAGACCTCATGTCAGAGCTTAGTGAAATCTGAATTACTCCTTAAAATCACTCATGCTATCGAACTACTGTTCAAACAACAGCATTTTGACAATTGATGATTGCTATGATGGTCTTTTCACAGAGTAACCATTTTATTACATTCTAATAACTATGATGATTGAGGTTCTTAAAAATTAAAGGCAAAAAGCCCTTAAAAAAGGAATTTTTATCATTTGAGTTCGTTGAAATATATGAGATTAATGATAATTCAAAAGTATTTGAGTTTTCTCTCCTTTTAGCAACTGTTCTCTAAGTCTATGATACTTCATATAACCCTTAAAACTGACAATGTGCATGAATTGTTCATAGATTAACTGGTATTGATGTTTAAACTCTAAAACTCAGGCAGATTTTTGTCAGAGAAGGAGGTGTTTAGAAACATGGTATTGTGATTGTTCTATTTTATTAGCTGTGAAAACATAATGAATAATTCTCTTGGCTATTATTTGCTGTAGTTATATGTCAGAGTTTGGCTTTATAAAATAGAATATTTAAGAGAAGACTTATTTCTTATAATAAAGGCAGTAAATAAACATAATTGGTTCATAATTCTGTACATAACATGAAATTTAGCAGACTAAAAAAGTCATGGATAGCCTTTTCTAGCTGTGGATCTATCTCCAGCAAGCTAAGAGTGTGCAATATCTTCTTTAGACCTGGTTTTGTATGTGTTTTCGCATTCAAGCTGTTTGTTTGCAAGCAGTGCACATGAAGTGACAGGTATTTACTCCAAGACTGTGTGGAGGCAGGTCCTCTGTGGTTTTGTGTATATATACATAAAAAATATGGAAATATGCATATATGTGTGTATATTTCATCTAGGAAGATTAAGCAAGTCCAAAACACTACAATGCTATGCTATTTATAAGGTAAAATTAGCAGTAAGAATTTGTGTTGATTTAATTTTGGTCTGTTTTATAGTTTAATCTAGAGTTGGCTTTCATATGTATTCTTGCTCTCAATATTTCAGTGTATTGTTTTAGTATTTTCATCTGTAGGGCTGGGGATGGAGAACTGATAAATAGTGATGCCAGGTAAGAAGGGAGAAAATGCTTCTCAGGAATTGGGACTTGAACTGGACCTAGAGCAAGGGACTAGGACTTAGAATGACAGAAGGCTGAACAGATTGCTTTCTCCTGTCAGTAAATATCAGTGAAACCTATTGGCAAAATACATACTTTGTTCCCCTCTAGTTGTGGTACATCTAGAAGATGGCAATCTATTGCTCCTGCAGATTACTGGGTTAGCTCAAGGTGAAGGTTGCCTAGGACTTCACTGACGATCTATCAGGAGATGCTGGAGTTTGCATGGCAGGTCTGGGTTTTATTGATTCTTTTCTTCTCCTTTTTTTTTTTAATCCCAGAAAACATAGTGAAAAACAGTATGTGCTGGAGTATTTAAGGTTCTGTCATAATATTAAAAATAAAGGAAGGCCAAATTAAGTTTGGAAAGGACTCATGATACTAGTATTATTAAAAGTAATTTGTTATGTAACACTTTTTTTTTGTTAAGACAGAACTTTTTATATTTTTTTAAAAAGCTTGATGAACTTTGCATTTCATTTAGTCACCCTGGATACATTAATTTATACATAGGTTTTAAAATGAGACCAAACTAACTGTAATGTTAATAAAAATGTTATGAAAAAAAGGGAGTATTTCAGCAAACAATTTTCTGTAAATGGAATGGGCTGAATTTTATAATTATGTATTGTTCTAAAACAACTTATTTTTTCCCCTAATCTTATATTAAGGATTTTACTTTATAGTCTAATCTGCAAGAAAATTCACCTGAAAAATTGCAAGAGAATTTTCTATCAACTACAAGAGAGGGTGCTTAACTGGGCTGTCCTGGTAAACCTAGACACAGCTTTATAATCAGTTCCAGTTTGAAGGCACAGTCCTTTTATGTCTGCAGTGTTTCCCTTTCACTTGGTACTGTAAGAGTGTACCATGCCCTGGTTTGAGATGAAAACAGATCACGTAATGTCCAATGAAATCAGGAATTTTAGTTTCTGCAGTGGTCTGATTAGCATGCAGATATGAAACCTTAAAAACAATCCCAGCAATTCTCTTTTTCCTTGCAATCACCATACTCTAATGTTAGTAATGAAAACACAACAATGATAGAATAATTAATGCCCACTTTCTCACCAGTAAATCTTCACATCTGAAGGGACTATAGATTTCTTCCCCAGTCAATGAACATGATTGACCATGTCTAATTTGCAAGGCATAACAACACTGCACCTTCAGCTATAAAAGATAACATTCTTACTTTTTTTCCTGATAGTCTCATACATTTCCTTTACATTTTTCCACATTTATGTATTTTTAATGTAGGTTTTCAAATGACTTATCAGCTAAGAGCAGTGCTAAAACCAAACAGATTAGTTTAATCTTTATCACTTGCAAGATAAATAGCTAGAGATCTAATGAATCTTTACTTGGCTTTATCATCTTAAAAACTGGACATGCTGATAATGACTAACCATTATCATGACAGTTCATAACACATCAGGAGACCAAGGTATTAAATTAACTGTTTGATCCTGTGCACAAAAGAACAGTCTGTGTCAGGCAGCAATGTTACCAACTGTTTTGTCTTTGATAGTGGCCAGAGGTGGATGCCTCAGAGGATATGTGAAAATACAGGACTGAAGTGGTACAGAATATCCTTTTGTATCCAGCAATCTGTTAATTAGGAAGTATACCATTTTCAGAAGGACACGTATCTATTATTAAAACTGCAAAAAAAGTAAACAAAACTCCCAATAAAAAATCCCATTTTAAAATATCTGTGTGTGTCCTTCCATTCATTACAGATGGGATGTAGTGTAAACAAGAATCTGAAGAAAAACTGAACTTGCTCTTACTTTTTTGAGGAAGCAGATTCCTTTATGCTGGATTTTTATTTCTGAAGGGCATTACCATCTCACAGAAACTTGTATGATTTCATTGCAATAGCACCTGCCATTAAATTAGAAGGATTATTTTGCTCGTTTTGCTATTGTTGTTCTTTGTCTTGTGTGTGCGTGTTTTTGTATTTTGTTTTGCTTCGTTTGGGATTTTGTTTCCCTCTTCTCCCTCTACACTCATCAGAAATCATCTGGACTATACATTCAATCCAGACACATGGGACTTTAAAATCTGCTTCTAACCCAGCTACTGAGTTACCCTCCAATAGAAAAACAGGTTTAGATAACCAAGGAACACAAAACTATTTAACCGGATAGAGAACTATGAAGCTCACATCCAGTGTCATTTTCTGTTAAAATTCAGCCATACTCCTAATGATATCAGTTTCTGAATCAACTGGCAGGTAGGGTCTAAACAGGAAAACTAGGGTTTTTTCTATCTAAATTTACTTAAAAGCTATTCAGAAGATTGAACTGTAGAAGAACTTACAGAAACAGAAAAATGATCTCTAGGCATCAAAACTATGAAACTAAGAAGCCTTTGGCAAGCATGGCATACGTATCACCAAAATGTGAATATTACAAATTTTTGCACAGAATTTGATCTGTTAAAAACAACAAAAAATCCCAGACCTGCCAGGTTTAGTATCAAATACAACAATCTGTTTAAAAATCAATGAGTTTGAATACAATTAATGAAAATGCTTAGCTACTGTTTTGTTCTCTCTGCTCAGAATGCTTTTATATAGTATCTGAAGATGTGGCAGAATAATTGGAAAATACCAATTTGCTGTGTATTTAGATCTAGCATGCTAGAAGTTTGGGACATAACTTACATTTAAATGTATGAAGAAATTACAATGCATTTAAAACCTGTGGTTCAATTATCTAGCTGCAGTTCATAGAGGCCGCCTTCTACTAGATGTGAAGACCAAAGGCTTTTGAAGTTCTAGTGTAACATACTCAATGTATGTTACTTCATGTATATTAATTACTATTGTAAGTATATTAATTACTATTAATTGTTAATTGCTATTAATATTAATTAATTAGTAATTAATATTAATTAATATTGCATGTATATTGATTACTATTAATTATGTCATGTATAGCATATGTGAATGATGGGTAGAAAAATGTTAATAGGAAGGTCCTGTTCTACATTTCTTATTTAGACAAAATGGGGAAATCTGAGGTAAGACCTTAGATATGCTGTTGGTACATTGTCCTTTTTGCTTACTGATGGAAGTAATATTAGTCATGACAAAGATCTTTTTGTGTGAGAGAGAGTTCAGACTGGCCTCTGTATTCCTCATTTTTGAGATGAGGCCTATTTAAGTTGCAAATGTTAGTTGATACACTATCCTTCTGTTTTTTCAGCAAAAGATAGATCTTGGACAGCTGCGAGAACTCTGACAAAACCAAAACCAGCTGTCTTGCACAAATATGCTGTTCCCTGTGAGGCAGTAACTCCTGATCCCATTGACTTCAGGCTGTCTTCTATCGTGGTAAGTAACTTCATCTTCCTTGAAACAGTGGCTCCCAGGTTAACCACACTGCTTGAAGCAACTTTACAGGAGCTGAAAGAAGCAGCAAGGCCAGGAGCAGCTGTCTGACTAGGGCTTGCCTCTCTGTGAGGTAGCCTCTCCTCACTCCCCTGAATTCAAAACTCTTCAGGAACTGCTGCCTTACTAAAGAGATTAGTCTAACATGTCTTTTTCTCGCAAATTAGAATCTCTCATTATATACTGGGAGAGAGCCACGAGACCCTTACATAAAATATCTTCCTTCAGGGGTGCTGGAGTTGTTGGCTTTTGCACTCCTAATGATTCGTGGACTTCGTGGAGGTTGGGGGAGTCCTGGGGAGCAGGGCTACAAGCTGTCATTGTGGAGGATGTCTGTTCAGGAGTGGAGTAGGAGCAGCAGTCTTTCCATGGGTGAAACACCAAGTTACAGCTCATTAGTTGATGACTAGTGTATTTCCTTTGTGCAAGGTACAAATTTCCAGGGGGATTTGACACTATATCCTTCATTTTAGGTTTCTTTTGTCTGAAGCACAAAACAATATATTTGAATATTCAGCTATTTTGTCAATAGGAATGTCATTAATAGACCTACAGAAACTGGATAGACTCAGAGCACAATATGAACATCAAGGAATATCAAAAAAGGGGTGAAATAACAATATCTAGAAAAGGTCTTACCAGACCGAAATTACCATTGACAAAACAAGAAAGAAATTGTATCAGAGGTAATGATGTCCAACTCTTCTAAAAGCTCCCTACTGCAATATAACATGTCCTCACAGGGAAGAAAGGCTGTGATATTCCTGAGTGAATCCAATTCACAGGCTAACTCTGGTATAAAATTCTGCACAAGTTCATTCTTATAAAATGAAAATTAACTATGGGAAATAACTTTGTGAGTTGAAATATTTTTTAACTGTTCTCTGTGCTATGTTTATTCTTCCTACCCATGATGAAAATGTCACTAATGTCTATGAACAAGTAACTCTCTTACCAAAGCTCAAACCTCTGGGTATTTTGTTGTAGTGGGGAGCAATTCTGAGAACCAACATAATGTCCTATTGTAGGTTTGTAAGCACTTTTGACATCTAACCAATAGTTGTGAATTGTTAACTGTTTTGTCTCACAGAGAATGCTCCATTTTTATCCAATTTTTATAGTGAGCAGCACTACTACCTTTTAAGGCTCTGTGGGAAGTTTTATGCAGTTCTTCACATTTTTGTAAACAACTGGTCAGGCAGGAATTGTGTCCAGTGCTATTATATAGGTAAGGATGGCTTCCAATTGAAAACAAACAAAAAAACAAAACAAAAACCCAACCCAAACCTGTTACGAGTCAAAGTAAAATGTTACTTGAACTTATTTGCTATGTGCACGTAATGAGCATAAGTTGCTTAACTGTATCCAAGAGATGTAGTTTAGTGACCCAGGAGGAAAATGAAGGTACTGTCTGAGCATGCAGGATTTGTGTTAGGAAAGCCAAAACCCATCTAGAGTGGAGTCTGAATGGCAACAAGAACGGCTTCCACAGGTCCGCAGCAAAAAGAAGACCAGGGAAAACATGGGCTCGCTGCTGAATGAGGCAGTGGACCTGGTGACAAAGGACATTGGAAAGTACGAGGTCCTCAATGCCTTCTTCACCTTGGTCTTTACTGGTAAGATTTGACCTCAGGAATCCCAGGCCCCTGAGACCTGAGGGAAAGTCTGGACAAAGAAAAACTTACTCTTGGTGGGAGAGTATCAGGTTATGGTACATTTAAACAAACTGGACATACCCATGTCACCCCTATCTTCAAGAAAGACCAGAAAGAGGGTCTAGTGAACTACAAGCCAGTCAGCCTCAACTCAGTCCCTGGGAAACTGATGGAGCAAATAATCCTTGTAACTATTTCCAAATGTATCAAGTATCATATGAAGTGCAAGAAAGTGATAGGGAGTAATCAGCATGGATTTATGAAGGAGAAATCATGTCAGACTAACCTAATGGCCTTCTATCGAGAGAAGACTGGCTTGGCAGATGAGCAGAGAACAGCGTATGTTGCTTATTTTGACTTTAGCAAGGCTTTTGACACTGTCTCCCATGACATCCTCATAGACACCTGGTGAAGTATGGACTGGGTAAGCAGACAGTGAGGTGGACTGAAAGCTGACTGAACTTCTGGGCTCCAAGAGTTGTTATCAGTGGTACCAAGTCCATATGAATGCCAGTCCTTAGTGGTATATCCCAGTGATTGATACCAGGGCCAATATTTTTTAGTGTCTTCATTACTGACCTGGATGATGGGACAGAATGTGCCCTCAGCAAGTTTGCAGGTGATAAAAATTGGGACTAGTGGCAAATTGGTGGAGAGACCAGATGGTTGTGCTGCCCTTCATAGGCACCTTGGCAGGCTGGAGAAATCTCATGAAGTTCAAAAATGCAAATGCCAAGTCTTGCATCTGGGAAGAAACAGGTCCATGCAGCAGTACAGGCTGGAGACTGGCTGGAAGGCAACTTTGCAGAGCAAGCCTTGGGAGTCCTGATGAACCTGTACTTGACCATAAGCCAGCAGTGCAAAGAGGGAAAACAGTGTCCTGGACTGTATTAGGAAGAATGTTGCCAGGGAGGTGATCCTTCCTCTCTGCTCAGCTGTTGTGAGACATATCTGGAGTGCTGGGTCCAGTGCTGGGTTCCCCAGCAGAAGACAGACAGGGATATACTAGAACGTGCCTAATGAAGGGTCACAAAGGTGATTATGGGCTTGGATCACCTGTCATATGAGGAGCGGCTAAGAGAGCTGGGATTGTTCATTCTGGAGCAGAGAAGGCTAAAGGGGATCTTAACAACGTGTATAAATATCTGATAGAGGAGTAAAGAAGAAGGTACTAGGCTCTTCTCAATGGTATCCAACAACAGGACAAGGGCAATGGGCACACACTGAAATACAGAAAATTTCATTTAAACGCAAGATTTTAAATTTTTTTTTTACATGATCATGATCACAATGTTACATGTTGCTCAAAGCAGTTGTGGAGCCTCCATTATTGGAGATATCAGAAAAAAAAACCAACCTGGGAGATAAGCAGATTTGTAGAATTAATATTAACCTTCCCAGATTTTCTGTCATTGCTACAATAATATTTTCAGTTCTATAGGTGAAAAAAGGTTTTAACCCTTCCAGTTTCACTTATATTATAGCTTTCTGGTTTTAACTGTAATATTTCAGAAATTAGAAAGTTACATTTTTCATACTGTAAAGGAAATTATTACTACATAATCCTTATTAGTAAGATTGTAGAATGGATGGCGATAATGGAGTATTTTTCCTACTCAAGAGAATGCCTTGGGTTTTAATCCTTGTCTTCTTGCAATGGCAATCCTATTGTAAGGAGGAGTGGTATTCTGGGGACAGTGAAGTAACAGAGCAGTGAAATCGAATGAATCATATTCTCCATTAACATAATGGGATTTAATGTATTGCTTCAGAACATAACCACTTTCAAATCGTCCCTCCGATGTCCAGTTTGTATACGGTGATTTTCAATAAGGTGAAATATTTCTGACACCTTGTTTAGAGCTTTTAGACTTTATTACACCAGATCCCTGTAATTTTTCACAAATGAATTTATTTTCTTTTATAAACTTCTTAAAGGATCTTCCCATCTGGAAATACACTTGATGATAACCTTTTCAGGCTAAATTAAGATGAGTTCATTTTGATAATTTTTTATTTCACTGGTAATGTGCTGTTTAGTCACCAGATAATGGGGCTTTTCATAGGTGATGAGAACTCATTATCCCAGTCTTCTAATAGCAATGCTTCTTATCACAGGTGTGTGACTGCTATTCTTGACTTAATTTGAGATCACATCTGAAAAAATACAGAAAATATGGTATCTTCATTGTCCATGAGGCAGCTTGTTAATACAGAATGTCCAAAGCATTCACTGTGAAGTCCAGATGTGTCCTGTTTGTCCTCTACTGAGAACATAACTTTTAATAGTCTGAAATACAGGTTTAAATATCTAATAATAATGAAGAAGAAGTCAGACCTTATCCCTTACTCATCTCTGTGCAATTGCAGGACCAGAAGAAGACATTTTTGTTGGAGGTTTATCTCTAATTGTAGTTATTCTTAACTACCCAGGTCTTTTAGTGCTTTGTAGTTTTTACTCTGGAAATTCAAGACAGACAGATGTGTTTCAAACTGATTTGTTGATGGAAGAACTTGATGCCATTCTAATTTCTGAAAAGGATTTAATGTAGTATGTGAATATAGCTGAAAAAAAGATTTGTCCTCATGAGTCATATGCGAGACAGATCTGTTCTTCCTGAGCAAAGGCAGTTTTTGTGAAGAAAGCAGACTTTCTCTAGAATAAAGGTCAGACTGAAATTAGATTTTTGGGGGGATGGCTGTAGATACAAGTTACTTAATTGTGTACTGCCCTACTGGTATTGCACAATACACAATTCTTAGCATTCTGGACCTTCAAGAGTTCCTTTAGGACTTTTTATATTTCTAAAGTTTATGACGCTGTGGGAAGTAACTGTATAGATCAGGAAAAAATGAGAAATATTGTAATTATATCTATTCCAGTGAGTGCACATTGTGGTTTCTACAATCTTATTTCCTTTCATGATATTTTCAAAAACTTTAGGAAAATATTTTTTAGAGGCAGTCTTTCTCCTTATGGTTTTCTTAGAGTTTCACCAACTTGAATTTCAATTGAAACCTCTTCCTTTACAAAAAAATTACAAGCATATTGTTGTGACTATTTCCAGTGCCATTAACTTCCAGTTGCTTCAGGTCTCTTGAGTATTTAATTGGAGTTGTATATGCTCTGTCAATTGGGAAACATTTCTGGGGGTCCATGTTTAAAATCAATCTCCTCATTTTTAACACATTTGAAAGATATCAACAAGCAGAGATGTATGAAGAACGAACAAAAGTTTTGAGGGAGCCATGATATTTTAAATATATCAACTGAGTATACATGTATTTAATTAAGAAGCTGATCAAGATTTTTAACTTAGAAAATTGCTTAGTCTAGAGCATTTATTGGTCTTTTTTAAGTGATGGCTTTGTTTGTTCTTTGTCACTATTTCTCAGTATGGCTTTTTTTTCTTTTTTCTTTTTTTTTAACTTTTCCAAGAGTAAAAAGTCACCTCTACTTTATCCTCAGTGGATCTAGATAATTTATACAGATGTCCGCTTCCTGCTAAGCACTCTGTCACAATAAGTATGTAATAGGTGATGGACTATTTGTAATATTTTTCAGAAATTTGTCTTTATTTAAACATTCTTACCACATCCCTTTAGTCTTACAGAAAATGGTAAAAGGTAAATGTTCTTACAGAAAGAAATCAGAGAACTATGTTATAAAACAAATCACAAGGAAGGGGCATGTATTGCTGCACTAGAGCAATATCTTTGATATCTCTTTCCCTGCCTGGAAGTGTTCAAGGCCAGGTTGGATGAGACTTTGAGCAACCTGATCTAGTGGAAGGTGTCCCTGCCCATGGAAGGGTGGTTGGAACTAGATGATCTTTAAGGTCCCTTTCAACACAAACCACTCTATTATTCTATGGTTCTATAACCAGAACCAGCCTTACATAATACAGGGTACCAGGCAAGATTCAGATGCAAGACCCTGAATTTGTTCTTAAAGCAATTTCTCATTTACCCTGTGTGTCCTTCCCCAATAGCCCAGCCAAATCCACTTTCCAATTCTTATCCTTAAGTCTCTCTGTAGACCAGGTCCCCAACCTCTTGCTCACCTGCTGCACATACTTCTCACACCACCTTTCCTGCCTTTTAGAGCAATCAGCAGCCCCCTCCATTCTAGACCTGTAGCTGTTTTGTCAGCTCTTTGCCCTCTGCAACAGGGGCTCATTTGAGAGAGGGATAAACTCTCTCCCCCATACTTTGGTGCAGGTACCTCTGTGGAGGCTGTTTCCTTGCAACAGAAATTGAAAGGCTTGGTGAGAAGGCGAGCAGAGGGCACCAATTATGTGATATGGCCTGCCGTGGTGAATCTCTCCACACCAACTCATGGCACTTATGATCTCAGTTTGCAAGCAGGAACACCAGTGTAACAGTAGAGAGGTACATCTCAATTTGCAATCTCAAGCTGGTGGAACACTGTAGGAGATTCTCTTACTTTGCATCATACCAGAACCACAAGGCCTAGTTGCTGGCTGGAGGGTTGCCTGTGAAAGTAAATTGCACACACAAAACCCAAAAGTTTTCTTTGCCCCAAGGAACTTACAATTTCAAATACACTGTTACCTGCTCCTTATACAGAAATAAAGATGCTCTTGGCAATGTGCAGGTTAGATCTAATATGAACTTTCCCATCAGTCAGTTTTTCCACCTTTTATCTCCCGGAAGGATACACTTCTGTACTACATTGTGGGAAGGATCAGTCTTCTGGGCCAGTCCTGGCATCAAGAGGCCATTTTATCACTCATGGTCCTGCACTAGTTGATGGCTTCTTTGTGTGCATGCAGGTACATCTAAAAGACAGGATTTCACAAATCATATATGCCAACAGCATTTAAAATAATTTGTTCCATGGGCAGGAATCCATTTACTATCATTCAACTCAATTTTTAACTCCTTAGAGATTTAAGCTTTTTCACATTTCTGCAGTCTTTGCAAGCTTCTCATCCTCTTTTTGGAATACAAATCTGAAGTGTTGATTTGGTTCTAATGGAAAAAATTAATGCCTTTTTTTCTGCATATGGTATGGTTTAATCCATTGAGTCTCTAAAGTGTTTATAATAAATTGAGAAGACATTGATACCGTGCTACTAAAACGGCAATATTCTTTACTGGCAAGCTTTGACTTAGTAAACAGGACTCAAAAATAGAGTTAATGAAGCATGAAGGAGCTGGTTATTTGGTTAAGCAAAACTAATGTTCACTTAATGTAAGACCGGAAAAAATCTAAATGCATGTCTCTGTAATTTAAGTGGTATTTTAATTCTGTAGGTATCCTTGTAGTTATTCTTTTCTGGGGTATGTAAGGGCTTTAAGTTCCCAGAATATCCTAAGCAGATAGGAATTGCCAATGTAAACAGAAAGCTTTGCGTGGGGTATAAAAGCTAAATGTCTGGGTGAGGGTTCACAGCTCTGTGACAAGAACTGTATTGTGCAATACAGAACGCATAAAATAGTGTGCTTGGTGCTATTAGTGGAGAATCTAAAGCACCCATAACTTTCCTTGAGCACCTGCATTTGCCTTCCACGGTACCACAGACATGTGATAAAGCTAGAGAAATATTAACTTTCACTTTAGGTTAAGTAGAATGTGTGTCTCTAGGAGACAAAAAAGAAACTGAAGAAGCTCAGCAGTTTTAGGGAAACACATTTTGTACTTTGTTATCAGCATCTTGCTCACTTTTATATTAACAGATACATTCAGTATTTTCCCCTATAATTATAAACCTACCTTCTAATGATAATCTTCCAGCTCAGTGGCAAGGATTTAAAATAAAGGATTAAAAAGTCTACCTCTGAGGTCTGTTAATTTTATCTCCTCTTCTATTTGATCTAAAAATATATCAGACCTCCATAAATTGTTTCTATTTTTTAATATAATGATTTTTATTATGTAAAAGTGTCCTATAATCAGTGAGATTCTATCATGCTTCTTAATTGTAGTTTGATAGGTAAAAGATAATTCAAGCTCTTGTATTCTCTGCATATAGCTAAACATGCAAACATTTTAATAAAATCATATTGTCATTTTAAACTACTTAAAAAATTTAACCTTGATATTGTAAGTCTGTATTTTCTTATTTTTGATGAATTCCATGAAACAAAAGGCAAATATAGCCTTTAAAAAAATAAATTAATCCTTCAAATGTTTTAGCTATCTTTCTATTTGATCCCTGAGTCACTATCTTTCTATCTTGCTTTCTACCTATCTTTCAGGTTCCCCAGAGATGTTGTGGAGTCTCCATCCTTGGACATTCAAAAGCCACCTGGACATGGTCTAGGAAATCAGCTCTAGGTGGCTGTGCTTGAGCAGAGTGTTGTACCAGCAGATCTCCTGTGGCAGGTACACCTGCCCTGATAGAGAGTGAAACTTCTTGGCCATGGAAAAGAGGAGAAAAAAACAAAACAAAATGAAGCCGTGGCTTGGGAGTCAAGCTGCCCAGCCCACACAGTGGGAGTGAGTTACAACCACCAGGTACACACGTTCAGAATAAGGAAGTGTTGACCCTCGGCCAATGAGGACTAATATGACCATATACGACCACAGGTCAGATTTGATTTGGGTATAAACGGGGCCCCGCTGGAGGGCAAATAGAGCTGGTCCTCCTCAGAGCAGCAGGTCTGCAGTTGGGGTCTCTCCCCTTGAGTCGGGATGTAGCCCAGGGTAACTCCTTGAGGTTTAAGAGCCCTCATCTTTTAGGTGAGTAATATGCACATTTCGAGTCATCATTTCTAAAGCTTAAGAATTCTTAAGGCGGTTGTGTAGTACTAATTTCCCCTTACATCCTTGAACCTGTGGTTTACTAATGTTGTCAGAGTTCTAACTTATTTTGATTGAAGAATAAATTTGTTGTTTTATAACACCTCTTTAATTTGATTGTGTGAGCCTCCATGACATCTCCAGAGCTCCCTTCCAACCTCAGACATTCTGTGATTCTACTAGTGCTTCACTGTTACAGTGTTTGGAGCAGGAAGGATGACTTGTACTTCTATTCTTCAGACATTGCCAAACCATTTTCTCCATCTTTTGCATAATAGAAATTTAACAATTGATGTGTTCCTGAATCTTTTATATTTGTCCACTTTTATAACCTAGTCTATCCATTTAACATTTTTTGGTCTTCACAGATACTTAGTTAAAAGCATGCAGGTTTGCCTCAAGAATTGTTGCTGTTGGATAGGTTTCTGTAGTCCCGATGTCCGAGGCATTCCATCTTTTTTCCTTCAAGTCTTGTTCTCACAATGTAGTCAACAAGTGAGAACAATTGCACGATTTACTTTTTATTCATAATACATTGGTTTTGGCTTGAGAGTGGACAAAATATGCTATTTTTACATAGGCTTTTTTTCTTGCTGTATTGGGTGTAGGTGGCAAGGTGTTGGTAGTTTCCCACTACTCAAATCAGTAATGAAATTGGCAATAAATTAATTTTCCATGAGTCAAGTCTGCTTTGTCTGCAATGGTAATTGGTAAGTGATGTCCCTGTCTTTATCTCTGCCCACAGGCATTCTTGGTCTTCCTATTTTCTCCCCACATCCCACTGATGGGGAAAGTGAGCAAGTGGCTGGGTGGACATTGAGCTGCTAGCCAGGGTTAACCCACCATGCTCACTAGCTTCATTTTTGTTCCAGAGCCAACCATTATCCTCTGTGCATTTTCTGCAAGAATGACTAGATTTTTCATAATGACACAGATTAATTTGATTAGCATTTTGTATTTCAGTGTATCTTCCTAGGACTTTCCAAAACACAGTATTTATTCAGTATATAATGTCCTTTCTCTGACACCTGTAGATTCTTTTCTTACCTCTTTTTTTTCTCTTAGATTGCCTTTGCTGTAGTATCAATCTTTTATGAACATTTCTTGGAACTGACAGTAACATTCTGCTGAGCTGCTTAATACATTTTGGTTCATCTTCTTTCTGTGACACTGTGGTAGTTAAGGTTGATATGTTTTTGTATTGAATGCATTATTGCAGATGCTTAGCCATTTCTTTCAGATTCTGCAGTCAGATTCTGCCTGATATTTTGCCCTGACTATGCAGCTTCCTGCCTGCTTTTTTACTAGCTTCAATTGTTTCCTATTTAGTGGAAGGTCACAGCTAATCTGAAGGTTCAGGCTTTTCTGTGAGTACGTAGGTTTAACCCTAGGTTTTACTTTATTCAGACTCTTTTGGAAATGGTCTTACCATCTTTTTAGTTTATCCTCATCAATTTTTAGTGTAAGTCCTGCTTAATCCTCTCACACAAAGATTAGTTGTCTAGGTTGTTTAAAAAGTTTTTTAGGATTTGGTAGATAGTTTTAAAATTTATTATTTGGGACAACATCTCCTGCTTTCTTGCCTTTATTTTCTATACATATTCCTTCTATATGTCTTCATTTTGTGATGAGGTCTTTCATATCCTTGACACTATGGTTATGGCAGAAATCCTCTCTGTTGAAAGAATACAAAGGTTGTTGTGAGAAAATGAAGGATCAAACCAAGGCATCATGCTCCTAATGGTGACTAAGTAAATCTTTTCAGAAAGAGTAGGTAGAATGATCTTTTCTCCAGTATTGCAATTCAGCAATCAACAATTTGGGAATTAAGGACCAGGTGATCCAACTGTCACAATTATAATAGCTACTGGTGGACTTAAAATCTATGAATTCATAGATCTGCTCTCAACATATGTATTCCTTTGGCCTCCATTAAATCTGGTGACAATATTTTCTGCAGCTGAATTACACATAAATGCAATAAATGCATAAGAAAGCACTTTGTGTTAAAATGCTGCTGGGTAATTTCAGTGGCTGTCTCTAAGAAACAATCACTTCCTCCCTACTCATATTCCTGCCCTGGCTACATTGTAGGTGGGCTTGCCCCCTGCCCTGTTCCGGAAACTTCTGTGTGTCCTGGACTGACCTTGGATTTGGCTTGTTATTTTGCCTTTGCATGATGCTTGCTGGACTGGTGGTAGGACCCGCTGCGGTCCTCACTGTGCTCTGCAGCCCTGCCTCTGGAGTTGTGGGACTGTGCCATCAGTGAGGGCATTGCCATCATGGTTGCCATTGGGTCTCTTGCTGCTCTCTGACAGTGTGTACAATTAAATGATTTGCATTATATGAGTCAGTATAATGGTGTGCATTATTCTGTATTTATCAATCACCAAGGAATATTTCTTTCTAAGTCATTTAGAAAGAGGATGCTCCACTCATTCTAATGGCAATTCAGAGGCTGCCTCTTGTTGATCATCATTTTCCAATTGTTCTTTTAGAGTAAGCTACCAACAGGCATGTCACAGGGTCTGGATTTGTGCATGAGGAAGACTGCAGTTTCATGTTAGAATAAGTCTGCAGAATCAGTCCTCTTTAAGTGCCATGGGGGATGATTTATCAGGTTTTAACTCAATTTTAATGTGAAGTCAGCTTTGCTTTCTCATCAACCTTAGCATTCCCCATTAAGAAAACACACATAAAGATAAACATGTGGCTTTCTGGAATGGAACAGGAGAAAGGAAGTCATACTTAACAGATATTGCTTTCTTAATTTAATATGAATTTGTAAAAGTGTATTAAGCACCACAGCAATTATAGTAAGTGATAATAAGGTCTGAAGTGCAGGAGAATGTGAAGAACTAGATTATGTATTCCCATGAAGCTCTAAGGAATAAAGGGCAAGGGACAGTTTTAGAGTTAGATAAAAAGCTGAGGAAATTAAGTGGTGCATGGCATAAAGATGTGTAAAAACTTCAAAGAGGTATAAGACTTTCCCTGAAGTTCATCTACCTTAAAAGGTATAGTACTGTCAGGATTCTAAAGGGACGCTGGAGAAGTTAAATTCCCCAAATGAAGGGAACTGTAATTTTCAAACACCTGAACAATAGTCGTATAAAAGAGACAGAAAATCCAACTGTGATTTCTGAGTGTGACTTTTGGAAAACTGGAACAGAAACCAAGCAGAAACTGCATACTGCATTCCTTATTTTTATTTATATTGTGCTTTCTTCCCTGCCACTTGCTCCACATATTATTTCCTCCTACTTGTTTGGATCGTCACTGTCTAGTGAAAGCCTTATATCTCTGTGCCAGCTGTTCCCTAGTGTCTATTCTCTAGTTCCTCTTATTCTTTACATGACAGCTACAATCTGTCCTCTTTAAACTAACTAGCACAACTCAAGTAACCATTTTTACCCCTTCCAAAAATATTAAATATGGATGCAGATACATAACAATACAGGCAGCAAGCAAAGAAAAAGAAACTGCTGGATCTCACAAACCCAAACATTTTCATATTTAATATTGCATCCCAAATAATTAGAGCAGAATTAAATGGTTGCATGAATATTTATCTCCTAATACCAAGTACCAAAGATTTGTCTATGATTGATAGGTATCCCTGGAATCACAATCATAATCAAAACCTGACACTGATAACACTTAGAGAGCCACTCACTTTAAGTGGCTTTGTGCTGTCAGCTTGGGACATTTCAATGATCATAAGCCAAAATGCCTCAATTCTAATACACAGAAGCAGGAGAAAATGCAGTCTTGGAAAGATGAATAATAATAATACATTCATTCTGGTAATGCAATAGGACAAGAACAAACCCTGGAAAGCTTACAGAATATGCTTCTGGCTCTTAAGTTCTATTATTTAATGTTTAAGGAGTTAATAAGTCAAAGGTAATAGGCAAAAAAAGTGAAAATGTAAAGAGGTAATGTGATAGAATTACAAAGGTAAAGAAAAGAAGGAAACAAGTGTTAATAACTTACTCAAATCCTGCTGTTATTTTCTTTCCTTTAGTAATTCTGTTCAATGGGTGTTTAATGGCTGTTGACTTTTCATGCTCTCTTGACAAAATGGCCATAGTGTGGACGGCTGTTCTAGTACAGGTCTTAAGATTGCACTGCCTGTATTTTCATCAAATTGCTCAAGAAATTTTATTTGTATTCCTGTGCTAGATAGATTTCTTTCCTATCAGTGGTGTCCCAAACTGACTTTCTTGTTTTAAATAACAAATTTAGCCAAGATTAAGAAAGTGGAGCTAATTAAAAAAATAAGTGGCTGTAAAACCCAATCTGTCATCTGGATCTGTTATAAGCAGCAATAACTTTAATGACATTAAAAAATCTTATGAACATATTTATTTTCCCAAAAGTTTCATGATATTTTGTAAAATGTTTGATAGGAAAAAGAAATGTCTTTTTTAGTTAACTTGGTCTTAGGAGTTCATTAAAAAAATGAGTAAGTTCTCACTAATGGTAGCAAAATGTCGAGAGTTTAAAAAAAATTGATTAAGTGTTTTAATCATTTTGAAGATAACATTTTATGATATGGTAGGAGTAATCTACAATCTCTTTGTCCCTAGCAGAACAGATCAGAAACTACTTTCAAATACAAGAATGCTGTGAGGAAGCATCTGTCTTGATATAGCAGTACTGTTTTGCTTGACGCTGAAGGCTTATGAACATTCAGTAGCCATTGTAGCTAGCAGAAAATAATTTCAAGTATGGACTTCATAAATTTAAAATGTATGTAAGTGGAAAATATGTCAGTCATGATAGAATATGTTGGGTTTTATGACCCTTTCTGGGTCTGACATAGGTGGTCATGACAGAATGGAAACAAATAGTAGTTAGATATTTGTGAAGTAATAGAAGTGCTGTTGCACACTTTAAACACGTAACATCCTCTGTTTTGCTCTTGTATTTAAATGAGTGTCATATTTTATACCCCAATCAGCAGGACTAAAAAGTAGTTACTGTTTATGAGCATGTCTGTTTACAGTGATGATTATAATTCACAGTTACGTAACTGAACAATTGTGTGGGGAGTACTCCTCAGAGCTTTAATATAATAAACATGAGAAAGCAAATTCTACTTCTCTTTTATAGGTGGGCTACCAAAAATACAAAAAAATATGCCCTCATAAACTGACATTTGAAGCTTGATGCCAAAAAGAGGGCAGAGGTAGGAATGTAAACCAATTCTTCAGGTAGGAAAAAAATTTCTTCAGCACATAACCACCCTATCTTTCTTAAGGCAGATCATAAGATTCATAATCTCTCACATTTGCCTAAATTATATAGAGGACTCATTAAGGCAAAGTTTTTTCCTTGCTGGAACAAATAAGGACATTCAGCTCATTCAAGAGCACTGCCATCATAGTGGTGCTTGACAGGAATGTAGGTATATATTAAAGTGAGCTATTTGAAACATCAAGAACTTTGGGATAGGGAAGAAAAGGATGAGATCATGATCCTTCATGTGATAGCACCAGACCCTTCTCTAATTTACAGCCAAGAGTCTTGCAATTCAGTACATAATATTTTGATGATACACTAATAAACCTGGGAAGGGCTACCACTTGATGGAAATTAAACCACAAGTTGGTTACATTCATTCCAACCCATGAAGGGATGCTACCGCGCTTTCCTGTCGCGACAATCTAGGAGAAACGACACATCGCCAGGGTCTCACCCTGGGGAGAAACGGACTAACACAGATACTGTGGATCAAGCGATTTCTCCGTTTAATTGCTGCGTAACACTTGGTTATATACCATAGCCATGCGCAAGCCATCTACTGATTGGTTAACATGTGCTGTCCACGCACCTAAAGCAATAGTTCGATTGGATAAGGTCTTCTGATCACGCGAACGATTCCTCCTGTCTTTGTCTTGCCAAGTGTCCTGCTTTCGGTCACGTAGGCCCATCTTGTTTAGCTTTTTGTGCCTGTTTCATCAAACTTTGTAGCAACAGTTAGCCTTCGCTGCGTCCTTGAGGCCTGCTATTTGCAGGTGCCTCTGGCTCAGATTGAACAGCCCCATTGTGTCTCTCATTCGCTATGTATCTATTTTTCTAATTATCCCACAATTCCCCGTCCCTAAGCACAATTGAGTTAGGCTTCATCTGCAACAGGTGAGTACAATACGTAGGCTTGCATAGTTTGCTTAACTATTCTATCTAGCATATTTTTCAAAAGCGCTAGAGCACAGGGAATGATCATACAGGTAACAGCCAAAACACACAGACTCCCAACTATGGAAAGACCCCATTTTTTCAACCAGCCAAACAAATCCCCAGGAACATCTGGAAGACCTACTACCTTTATGGCATCTTGGAGTTGTCGAATGATCTCGGCTTGTTGTCTGATGGTTCTCAGCGTGTCGGTGTTGTTTTTAAAGTCTAAACAACAAAATTCTGGGAAAACGGTGTTGTTCTGCTTACACCCTACATCAGATTGGGCCAATAAGAAATCTATGGGTGGAAGTAATACCTGTAATTGATTATAGTCGCTTCTTGAAGATTTGCTAATTCGTTGATGGCTCGAGCTGTGGCATTTCCTTGTTTTAAAATCAGGCAGGCTAAAGCTTGTATGTTCATTCTGTTTACCCAAGGTCCTACTGGAGTAAGTGATGAAATCGTCAAATATAGAAAATCGGTGGGTAGACGAACTGTGGGATTACAGGAACCATCCAACTTCGCCATCTGTACACTTCTTGTCTCTCGATGTGTCACGTTGACCAAGTCCTTTTCCGTGGGCGCCCAGGCTTTCAGTCGCCCTATGGAACATAGTCCTCCTCGCAGTCCTGGGAGTATCACTCTCCTTGTACATCTGGTTGGATCCATTTGGCTGGCACCCATCTGGGTCCACTGTCTGTCTGGACACAGGCGTATCCTCGCCCCCACTGTAAAATGGGTACCGGTCCTTGCCACTCCATTGTGACCAGATCTCGGTACCGAACTGGCGCTCCTAGCGCACGGTCAGACAACGACGTAGCAGAAAAATGTCGTTGTGCTGCAGTGTGATGCTGAGATGGGTCTGAATTACCCTGTGGCATATGATTTAATACCACGCAGGCCTTAGTTAACAGTTCATTTTGGTAGCTTACAGGTACCTTCTCCCTCTCCCTAAGGTGATGTAACTGCGCCTTCAGGGTCTGATGGGCTAACACTGATTGCTTGACAAATATGTCGTATGGTGGCCGTTACTCTTAGTTTTGTCAGTGGGACAGATATAACCGCTACAGGTATCTACAGCAACATGTAAATATTTCCGGGGTTTAAAAGGTTCATAGATGGTAATGTCTTGTTGCCAAATTTGATTTGGTTGTAGACCTTGGGGGTTAATTCCCCATGTCCAGGAGTTAGTTTGATGACAGTGTGGACAAGAAGCAACCACTGCTCAAGCATAAGACAAGGGTAGCCGAAATTGCTTTGCTAGTGCCCTTGCCCCTTGATGAAAAAAATTCATAAGAAAGTTTGGCTCGTTGTAAAATGGGAATACCTGCTGATTGAATGAGGGTTCCTGCTGCTTTGTCTGCATGAGCATTTCCCTCCGTCAAGGCACCCGGTATCTGTGTGTGACTATTAATGTGTGCAAAAAATACAAGGCTTTGTCTCTTTTCTAAAACTGGCAAGAGTTCCTGAGCAGGCCTAGTCCCTCCTGGCAAACTTTGTTTACATCGTTGTGTTAATCTATACACATATTCGCTGTCTGTGACAATGTTTAAAAGGGTGGTAGGCCACGTAGTTAGAGCGGTTAATACTGCATGTAGTTCCAAAATTTGAACCGAACCTTGACTTTTCCAAGTGCTGGTATGCCATCGGTTGTCAGAAAACCAGGCCATAGCTGCCTGTTGGGTCGCTCCAGAGGCATCAGTGAATACTGTGAGGCCTTGGAGGGGTTTTTCTGAAATGGATGTTTGTGGTTTAAAGGTCGATGATAAGAGGCTTTTAATGAGAGGGTCACCCCTAGCTGGGATAATTTGTCCCATGAATTCTGCTAAGGCTGCTTGCAAATACATATCAAACATTATTAATTGTTCAAAATTACGGGGACTGACAGATGTTGAAATAAATTTAGGATCTCTCCCAGATAACTGCTGCGTTCGCCGTCATCCTCGAGAGATCGCATCTGCTAATGCCACTAAAAATTGTGGTGCAGCTTGTTTTGGATAACTGGTATATAGCCACAACAGAGGGCATACCCGTGAACCAATAAATTGATATATCAGTCCGTTTGCTCCTTCTCGTTGCATGGTTATATGTAATTCTAGTGGGACTTCTGGGGTATAACGGTTGAGACTCCTGTGAGCTAGTTTAGTAGCTATTTGCTGTAACACAGCTTTTTGTGTACTTGTCAATGTTCGAGGAGCTGTGACATCTGGGGTTCCTGCTAAATCTGCTAACAAGGGTTGTAATTCCGTGTGTGTAACAGGAATAAACTGTCTTAACCATTGCAGATTACCAACCAGCACTTGTAGGTCATGTAGGGTTGATACCTGGTGTTCAATTTGCAGTTTTTGAGGTTGGACCGCCCGCCTCTGAATAAGTGTACCCAAATATTTCACTGGAGCAGTTTTCTGTACCTTTTCAGGTGCTATTTCCAGATCGTGTTCTTTAAGAACTTGAATCAAGTGTTCTAAGGTTGTGTTAATGTCTCCCTCCCCACATAACAAAATATCATCCATATAATGGTACAGGACCCAATTCTGATGTGTATCTTGAAACTGACGCAACGCGCGAGAAACAAACCACTGACACAGAGTTGGGGAATTTTTCATCCCCTGTGGTAACACCGTCCAATGATAGCGTTGTACTGGTTCTTGATTGTTGATCGTCGGGATCGTCATTGCGAATCTGGGTTGATCGTCTGGATGGAGTGGAATAGAAAAGAAACAGTCTTTTATGTCAATTACCGCAACTGGCCAGTCTCGGGGCAACATGGACGGCCAAGGCAGGCCTGGTTGCAAAGGTCCCATGTCCTCAAGAACAGCATTGACTGCCCTAAGGTCATGCAAAAGACGCCAGGCACCTGACTTCTTTTGGATGACAAAAACAGGACAATTCCATGGACTGGTGGTTGGGACCAAATGTCTTTTTTCTGCTTCGTGCTGTACTAATAGCCGTAGCTGAAACAATTTCTCTTGAGGAAGGGGCCACTGGTCCACCCACACCGGCTGTTATTTGTTCGACTGTGCAGTACAGCTGTAACCGCTGCAACTACAGGTGTCACTGCAGTTTGAGCCTCTGCTTCCAATACTCGTTTAATCATATCTGCTACTGATGCTTTTGCTGGCAACTGCATTAAAATTTGCTTCGTTTGGTCATTTGCTTGAGTGCGAGCTAGCTCTTTTGCAAGAACTGGCTTAACCTCGTCCAGTATATCTGCCACCTCAACTGCCTTTTGCAAACGTTCTAAAAAATCCTGATACAGTTCATTAATTCTCTGAACAACCTTTGTATACGGTACTCTCTTCTTTTCAAACTTCCCGATCTTTGCAAACGCATTCCTGGCACAAGTTGAAGAAGCCACTATCACCTGACCTCGCAATCCAGCCTGATTCTGAGGGGCCTCATGCTGTCCAGTCCCTACTAACTGCTCCATAGTAACTCCTGCCAAATTGTGTCCTGGAGTGAGAGCATCTAACACAACTGCTTCTGCTTCCTCCTTAAATGCCTGCTCCCAAAGGCACATCAAAGGTGCCATGAGTGCTGCACGCGCCAACTGTCTCGAGTCAAATGATAACAACGGCTGAGCATAAATCACATCTAGCAGAGCCTGCATCCTTGGGCTATTCAATCCATCATCCCGGCAACTTATCTGCCATTCTTTCACCAACTTGTAGTCTAATGGTTGCCATCTCGGTCCGTCGGGAGTAATTAACAACGGGCACACTAACGCTCCCCATTCATCTGCAGGTTTGAAATCAACACCCTCTAAGACACACTTTTTTGCTATTAATTTCCAATCCATAAACACCGGAGGCTGTGCTGCACGATCTACAACACCTTGAGCATGCTGCACTGTCTGTTCAATATTTGCTGCTAAATTTCTAAATTTCACCAAAATCTCCGCTACCTCTGTGATCTGATTCTGTCCCGGTTTTGACACGACCTCCTCGTCCGAGTCTGGCAATGGAGCTGCGTCCGCTTGTAACTTCCCTCTAACGTGACTTTCTTTTTCATTCGGATCTACCTCCATCAAAGACATCAGTGGTGCACTACGACCCGTGACTATACCACTCGCTGGCTGGGGGGCCGCTGCCGCTGCCCACTCCGGTACCGGCGGGACATGATCAGGTGGGTCCTCCGCCTCATGCGAAAACAACCCTGGCGGGGGAAGGGGTGGATATCCAAAAGGAAGATCACCCACTTGCCCGCAAGAAATTGGAAATGCCAATGCATCCGAAATACCCTCCACCTTTTCCAGTCTCTCCCCCTGCTCCTTCGACACTTCCCCTGACAACTCCTGTTCACTTTCATTTTCCTTATCAGCTTGTAAATCTGCCGAATTGACCTCTTCTCGTAACGCCTCTGTAGCCGCCATCCAAACCGCCTTCACCTCCCTCCCTTTCCTCAACACTGTCAACACTGAGCCCAGAGCTGCGAGCTTATCTGCAGCTCATTTTTTCCCACTCAGACACTCTTCCATTAACTCCTCGCGCGCAGCCTGCAGCCGCGATGCATCAAACAACTCTCCCGGCTTTACTATGAAGCCCCGTTGTATCATCCATTGGATGAGGTTGGTGACTGGAGCCATATGCACTCCACAGTCCACCTCCCTGCCTACCGCCTTTAATACCTGAATAATTGTTCCGATGGATGCCATCGTCACCGGCAAGGTCTCCCTGCAGGCAATCTTCTATCCGGCTGGCCAGCCAAAACACCTCGCACGCTCCGCACACCTCGCACACTCAGCGCCCGATATCACGTCACGCCCGCGATCACGTTGGGTCACCACTTGCCGCGCTTTCCCGTCGCGACAATCTAGGAGAAACGACACATCGCCAGGGTCTCACCCTGGGGAGAAACGGACTAACACAGATACTGTGGATCAAGCGATTTCTCCGTTTAATTGCTGCGTAACACTTGGTTATATACCATAGCCATGCGCAAGCCATCTACTGATTGGTTAACATGTGCTGTCCACGCACCTAAAGCAATAGTTCGATTGGATAAGGTCTTCTGATCACGCGAATGATTCCTCCTGTCTTTGTCTTGCCAAGTGTCCTGCTTTCGGTCACGTAGGCCCATCTTGTTTAGCTTTTTGTGCCTGTTTCATCAAACTTTGTAGCAACAGTTAGCCTTCGCTGCGTCCTTGAGGCCTGCTATTTGCAGGTGCCTCTGGCTCAGATTGAACAGCCCCATTGTGTCTCTCGTTTGCTATGTATCTATTTTTCTAATTATCCCACAGGATGCTACTTACCCCACAGCAGGTGCACAGTCATAATACATTGCAGAATTTTGACCAGTTTTTTAGATATGAAAATACTGCCTAGTTTTAAGATATAACTCATCATTGAATGCTAAGAATAAAACAAGCTTAAAGTATACACATTTCATGGCAAGACATTTGTCTCTAGGAGCCAGATTTGGTGTGAGTTTTCAAACCAAAAAAACTGAGTTTACAATCTACTTGTGGTTTTGTTACAATAAGATTTTCAATCTTTCTCTCCTCTTAGCTTCTTAATTTCTAACTAGCTTCAGACAGTGATTCTTTAACCTCTACCTCCTCTTTTTATCAGATTCAAATACTACGAGATAATTCAAGAAAGTAATGTCTGAGTGAAAGACATCTAATATGTTATTTATTGACCTCTCTTTCTTTATGTCAGTTGCTTCAATCACTTCTGATAGTTTTTCTTTTCCACCTCTGCATCCTGAAAGAGTAAATCATCAGTCCATCAGGACAACTTGTAGTACTTATCAGCACTGGCCAAGACCACTTGGATCATCTGTCTCAGTTGAGATATTCCTTCTCTAATTCTGATTTTCATCAGAAACTGTCATGCTCTTATCAAAGTGCCACAAATGCTCTTCAAAATAAATGTGATGTTGTTAATATACAGGTCTTTTCATCAGCTATGGAGGATCAAACTTGATAGTCTGTAAAACATTTTGGTCGCTATTTATGAATAGGTTTCTTACTCAATTCTCAAATTTAGGGCTTAGAATCAGAACATTTATGAGGCCAGAGGGACTGTGAAATTATCTTCTCTGACCTCCTGTGATCCTATTCCACAAACAGTAATCTTTGATGAAAAATAAAATTCAAGGAGGCCAAATACATTTTCAAAGCTAGGAAATAGCTGCAGACATTTTTTTTTTAATTACCTTTTTTTTTTTTAACAAAGATAAAATGTTCATTTTAAATGTTTTAAAAATAAAATATTTAGACTTTTAGTTTCAAAATTGAAAAAGCCTTAATTAAGTTAAGAATAGAAGGAAAAAGATAAAGGGTTTACAAAAAGCAAAATATTTTGTACTTGCTTGAATTACACACTTTGGATTGTCCCAAATCTACATTTCTAAAGACAGGGGCGAGGATGTAGGAGAGAGGAAATCTGTTTAGTTTCTGATAGGAACTCAGGTCAAATCGCAGACAACTATATTTTATCTCATTTAATTTAGTTAACTGACAGATTAAAAGATGACCAATATTTGATTACTCTTCTGGGAGATGTAGTTTGCCTATAATATACTTGGGACATCAAAGGAGACCATTCACAGCTTCCTTCTAGTTTGTTACAGTGTTTAATCACCCTCACTATAGTGAAATTTGTACCCAGCATATTATTCTTGTTCATTTGAGTGTGTGTGTGTCTATGTAACCAACATAAATATAGTAACTCACTATGCTTAGTTTCTGAGATGACCTGTGCTGTTGTACAGCCTTGAACATTTTACCAATCACAACAGCACTTTTATCCATTAGTTCTTTGTTTGTTCTTAATCACCTCTTCTTAGTATACTTGTTGTCAGTTAGGAATCATTTCAGCCAAAGAGTTTACTCAGTATGCCATTCTATTCCCTCTTTATAGGTATAATTCCTATTTTACTGTAGCAGTCATCTGTTCAAAACAATGAGGCCCTTCTTAAGATTTTCTCTAGAAGTACGACTGCTAAATTATACCTTATCCTCTGAAAGTTTCAATGCATGCTTCATTTAATAGTACTCAAACTGATCAAAAACTGAGTCTGAATTCCAATTTTCATTACTCCATCTTCTATCCCTTTCCAACTTGTTTATGACAAGATCAATTCTTCAGACTTAGATTATACGCAGGTTCTATGTTTTCACTTTCTTTCTGCATCTTCTGTTTAAAAATTTCCAGTCACACAATACAGTAGTTCACAACTATCTATACTTGTTTACTCAGCTAAGATTTATGGCAGTCTGTTCATGGCATATACCTTTGCACCCAGCGCTGCATAGTAGCAAGCTGATCATTGCTTAGATGTCATCAAGGACAAACAGAATTTCAAGATAAATTCTAAGTATCGTACTATCAAGTCATTGCATATTATTTGCTGGACTTGGAGATGTACAGCAGGAACAGAAGAAGGGTTATCTCTGAAGCAGCATGCCTATTCCAGGAGTCAACAGCTTGGAAATAACCATAGTGAGGGATGGCAGAGTTGTTTTGTCTGAATTCCAGACACTGTCACAAGGATGTTCTGACATAGCAGTGCTGTATTCCAAGCAGATTCTCTACCTCATTTCCAGGTAAGAACAAGTTTACTGTTCCCTTCAGGAAATGCAAAAATTGGCAAATTGAATTAGATGAGGAACTGCCTGAGCTTTTCATTCACTGCACTTCCCAGGCAATGCAAATTCATCAAGTGAAATGTTTCATAGACAGGATGTTTTTGGATATTGTGGGTGTCCATACAGCAGTCGATGATACATCATAACAGTTTCAGCCAAGACAGAATGTGATCAGAAAGATCATATAACCTCAGGTTGAAAACATTAAACCTGTTCATCAAAGAAGTGTAATGAATATCAGTTATTCTCATTAGAAGGAGTTTGACTCAGTGAAATACAATTGAAATGTCACATAATAAAGTGCTGGAACAGCAAAAGCCAAGGTTCTGTAATCTGCCCAGCTCTATGTCTCAAAAAATATGTCATCTCACAGACAAATGCAGTCAAAAATTGAACAAAATAATGTTTTAACAAGAAGGTTCTATTGATTGAAGTGCAGACTACAGAAGTACCTTCTATTTGCAGCACCATATTGTTTAACTCTTCAAAGTACCTGTGACAGGGTAACATATGTTGCATCAGTTGGAGAAAATTATAAAACCACATTCATCCTTGGACTAGGAAGCCTTAGCAAGCACGTCAGGGAGCAATACATGAAGCATGCGATAGGATCAGAAGGGGACTTCACTGACAAAAAAGTGTCTTTAAACAATCAGAAAAGAATAGATAGATCCTGTAATGTGAGAATAACACCAACAGCACATAAGGGCTGTCTGTGCAGAGGTAAACAAAATGAATTATGACTATTTTGGGTTCTGAAAGACACTGCTTCATTGCAATAAGGTTTATTGATGTTGGAAGACAGAGCATTTTTCCTAACAATATAAAGCAGAATGTTACCTGTTTAAGAGTCACATAGAAGACTTTCAGTGAAAAAGATCTAAGTTGGTCAAGGGAATACATTGACTAGATACAAATGTCCGTATACAGAACTATATAGATGGATGCAAAGTATGTAAAAATCTATTAAGAGCAATGTAATGAGATTCCATGACTAAGATATCAAAAGGTAAGTAGTGACTATTTTACTACTGCAGATATCCTTTTTTTACTGAGCTTCAAGATTTTTTTTTCCCTTGAAAAGAAATCCATCTTTGTTCCTTATAAGCTTGAGATCTGTTTCTATAAGACTAATTCCTTAAAGAATTGGTCAGTAGCATATCCCATGTGGAAGTAGAAAAATGATTTAGGTTATTTCAGATGAATTACAGGAAAACCTGATAACTTAAAAATTATTAAATCAAAGTTTTGTGGGGTAGATATGCCAGGGGTAGGGATGGTCCTTTCACTCACACCTACAATATTTCTGAAGTTTAGAAATTCAAAATTGTCATCTCTAAATGACAATGATGATACATTCAGAGAGATGCTCCGTAGTTCCTTAGAAGATTCATAACAGATGAAAACAAAGAAGGTAACACTGTATGTAACAGGACACCCAAATTACTGTGCGTGTTCCATCTTGAAAATCTAGTATACCTGAAGACAAAGGAAGATCGGTAAACAGAGTGACTTTAATGTCATATTTTTTTGTTTTCAACTTTTTTTTTTTTGCAATAATGGCATGATATTAACATATATCGATTGCCCTTTTGTACAATTTCAGAATTAATTTATTTTTTTTATTTTTGTTACTCTATTCCTTTTCTCTTGTAAATTGTAACTGATAATTTCAAAACCTTGATGTGTTCTGAATGTTTAAATATTTTATATTCTACAAAGACAGAATGATGTAGGTTCTGTTGACGGTCTGATGGGTGCAGAAAGATCCATGATATGCCATCTATGGTCTAAGCTGTCTAGAAGTCAGACAGCTGTTATCTGGTAACAGTATTGCTGCGTGAGAACATTACTGTGATCTCAGCAGGGTGTATTAGTTTCATCGCTGTGCAGTTAAATATCCGTATGGTTTTGAGGTTGCAGCAACTGCCATGAAGAATAGTCATACCATGGTCAAAGGGTGGCTGAGCCTGCCTTTAATCATTTTGTGTAGATGCGTCCTTTGACTCTGCACATATCTAGTCTCTTTAAATCAATACAGACATGCATCATCCTGATGCTTCCAAATGTATACTTGTGAAATAGATTTGGTGCTTTTTAGCTAAACAATTTTGTATGGTTGAGAAATTGCTTCTATTCTATTGCTTCCTCTTTAAGCTGACCTCCTGCCTCTGAAATGTGCCCCTCTTTAGAAAGACAGTGTATTGCAGCATTGGATGAGGTATTTGCAGGGTTTCTGCAAGGTAATTGCATCCTACCCTTCTTAGCTCCCAGACTGCAAAACCAGTCCCTTCCCATTCCCCCAAAAAATCAGGAAAGAAAAAGGGGTAGTTTTGACTCCTGTGTTATTTGAGATGACAGAAGGGATAGAAACAAACTGTTCAAGTTTTTCATCTAGTTTGCAGACATATAAGTATTATGGTCCCACAGGAGCTTGACAGACCAAATATTAAATGTTTCTGCGTTAGCGAATGGTAAAGTACACAAAAATTGACATTTTCTTCCATTCTTTATAATTTGCTTGTACACCAGCTATTTGTGAAAGAATAAGCACTTGGCCCTCTAAACTTGTCTCTCAACTGCTCGTTTTTCTGGTTACAGGGCTTTACAGACTACTTTAAAAAAAAAGAGAGTGAAACCCCCTAACTATATAAAACTCCAGCTCTCAGATTGCCAGCCGGTCTGACTAAAATGCAGTCTCAGTTTTTAATATCGTTGCTTTAAAGGGTAGTTGTCCTCGTTTGCACCCAGCACACAACTAAGCCCCCCCCACTCATTCACTCTCCCCCGCCACCCCCAGGGGGATAGGGAAGAGAATCAAAAAGGGAAAAGGGGGAAAACTCGTGGGTTGAGATAAAGACAGTTTGATAGGTAAAGCAAAAGCTACATATGCAAGCAAAGCAAAACAAGGAATTCATTCACTACTTCCCATCGGCAGGCAGGTGTTCAGCCATCTCCAGGAAAGCAGGGCTCCATCACGTGTAACGGTTACTTGGGAAGACAAAACAGCATAACTCTGAATGTCCCCCTTTCCTTCTTCTTCCCACCTTTATGTAGCTAAGCAAGACATCATACGATATGGGATATCCCTTTGGTCAGTTGGGGTCAGCTGTCCCAGCTGTGTCCCCTCCCAACTCCTTGTGCACCCCCAGTGTCCTCACTGGTGGGGTGGGGTGAGAAGCAGAAAAGGCCTTGACTCTGTGTAAGCACTGCTCAGCAATAATGAAAACAGCCCTGAATTATCAACACTGTTTTCAGCACAAATCCCAAACATAGCCCCATAGTAGCTACTACAAAGAAAATTATCTCTTTCCCAGCCAAAACTGGTACAACACTGTACTACTAAATTCTAAAGGATCATAAGTTCACTATTGATCTGTGAATTAAGTGCATTTTTTTCAGTAATTGATGAGGAATTACCTTTCTCTCTTCACTTTTTTTCTAAAAGTGTTCTGTGTTCAATTTTACTTCCAATGTTCATGCATCTTTTTCTGTATTCAGTTAATTATCTAGCATATCTTTCTCAGTAAGAAAAAAAGTGGTTTATAATAGAAATTTTGAAGGAAAGGTAACAGCTGAAGATGCCTACTATATAATGTGTTCTTTAATTGATAAAGAAGTTTTTTTGCTTATCGTTGGGAGAAAAATTCTTAGAGAGGCAGTAGTTCACACATGCACATGCACAAACATGTAACTCCCAGTGAACTGCCAACATAAGCCATGATTCTGCACTTCATTATATGAGTTTTGCATCTTTTGAGATCCATGCATAAAATTAAAAGCACCTAAGATGCTGATAAAGAAAGTGTAGTATAGGGGAAACAGACTATATTTACTGGGCAACATTTTATATACAACTATTTTAATAGGCATGTCAATAATGAAATTTAGCAGTACATTTTACCTTTTTCTCTTAACTTTGTAAACAATATGTGACATGGGTAAGAAAAGGAAAGCACTTATCAGATGGTGTGTATTGGAAGAAGGCTAATGAAATGCAATTGCATTTTTTAGTTTTCATTCCAGCATTTTTCTTGTCACTTTTACAGTCTTAACTATATTTTTGTCCTTTCACTGGAGTGAAATCTTGCAGTTTGTTTCTTCATGCTGCAATTCATGAACACCTGTCCATTTGAACCAATTGTTTACTTCCTCGAGGGTGTGAGTATTTTAGGAATCTGTGCTTCATCCCTTGAGATAACTATGACTAGTGGCATAGTGGTTGACAGCTGTCTTGACAATATATTTTATTTAACAGTAAAAAAAAAAAAAAAGAGAGAGAGAAAGGAGGATTTTAAAATATCAATGTTTAAGTGTCTCTATCATACCTGAGGTATTACGATCATAAGAGTGAACCTGACAGGCCTAGCATTTTGTGTATGTTCGCATGGGTTCCTGTGTCTTGTGCTTTCTTTTCTTGCTGACTTCCCTCAGGAAAAATTGTGGGTTTAATAACTGTGTATGAATTTATTCATCCACCTAGGAGTGTTTTAATCCTGAACTTTTTCTGACTTCCTTCCTCCAGCATATTGAACTAGTTTGCAGGTTTCTTAGAAGAGCAGAGTAAACCCATCAAATTCTTTTGTGTGGTAGAGTCTCAGAACAGTCCTAAAGCATTGGTACCAGATGACTATCAGAAAATGAACCTGCTGGCTAATAGGGATGTTGCTACCGTGGTGGATCCCAGCAGTGGTTCTTCTGAACACATCACTGATAACAGCTCTGAATATAAGTTAATAATTTTGAGCCTTCCTTGAACGATACATGAATAACATGTCTAGGATGAGTACCTGTGTTTGCAACTAATGTAATTAAAAAAATCAGTAACAAAATTCAGAGGAACCTTGACTACACTATCATGAACAACTCATCGTTTTACTTCGTAGTGTTACAAAATAAAATGGGAATAAAAGTAACAGAAGAATGCAGCATAAAGTGCGACTGCAGGCGGGAATCGTGAATGTTCTCATCTAAAATTTTTATGTGCCTACAGTCCAATGTCTGGACCAGCAGACATTTGTCTCCACAGTTGCTTCAGGTTTAATCCACAATTGGTGACCTGAACTCCTGCTTGACTCATAGCGAATGTCCATAAAGTTTCCTTTTGTTATAATGATGAGTAACACATTGTTGTTATGCTATCTTATTTTTTAGAAAAAAACCAAGACATTGATGTTGTTATTAAATATTTCAATAATTCACCTAACAATAAAAACCTAAAGGGAGGTTTCTATTTTAGGGTCGTGCACTATGATTTAATAAATCAGCAAATATAAAACATAGGATGATGATTAATATTGAGATATTAATCTGTTCTTATGTGACAAATAGCTTATTACAGAGTGTCATGCTTTTAACCCCAGCCAGGAACTAATCACCATGCAGCTGTTCTATCACTCGCCCTCCTCAGCTGGACAGGAGAGAGAAAATATAATGAAAAGGTCATGGGTCAAGATAAGGACAGGGAGAGGTCACTCAACCAATTACCGTCATGGGCAAAACAGAATCAACTTGGGGAAAATTAACTTAGTTTATTGCAAATCAAACCAGAGTAGGGTAATAAGAAATAAAACCAAATCTTAAAACACCTTCCCCCCACCCCTCCCTTTTTCCTGGGCACAGCTTCACTCCCGGATTCTCGACTTACCCCCCACAGCGGCACAGGGGGATGGGGAATGGGGGTTACAGTCAGTTCTTCACACATTGTCTCTGCTGTTCCTTCCTCAAGGGCAGGACTCCTCACTCTTCCCCTGCTCCAGCGTGGGGTCCCACCCACGGGAGACAGTCCTCCATGAACTTCTCCAATGTAGGTCATTGCCACGGGCTACAGTTCTTCACAAACTGCTCCAGCATGGGTCCTTTCCACGGTGTGCAGTCCTTCAGGAGCACACTGCTCCAGCGTGGGTCCCCCACAGGGTCACAAGTCCTGCCAGAAAACCTGCTCCAGCGTGGGCTCCTCTCTCCACAGATCCGCAGGTCCTGCCAGGAGTCTGCTCCAGCACAGGGTTCCCACAGGGTCACAGCCTCCTTCAGGAACCCACCTGCTCTGGCATGGGGTCTTCCACGGGCTGCAAGTGGATATCTGATCCACCGTGGACTGCCATGGGCTGCAGGGGGACAGCCTGCCTCACCATGGTCTTCACCACGGGCTGCAGGGAAATCTCTGCTCCAGCGCCTGGAGCACATCCTCCCCCTCCTTCTTCACTGACCTGGGTGTCTGCAGGGTTGTTTCTCTCACATGTTCTCACTCCTCTCTCTGGCTGCAGTTTGCTGTTGCGCAGCAACTTTTTTCCCCCTTGTCCTGACCCAATGTCGGGGAAGGTTTTGATATAATCCCAAGAGCGAGATTAAGACACAAATGAGGTCAAATACCATATACCCAAAAGAGCTTTTTTTATCAAAAGTAGAAAATAGTAGCGATAGGATAGAATGGAAGGAAAGGCAGAAATCGAGCAAGCAGTCAGGATAGAGTTGCAAGGATAGTCACCACCATGGATCCAGTGGTGTCCAGTTGGTCCTCAGTCTTCAACTCTTCAGTGATGGGTGCATACCATGGATTGTCTCCACGTTTTTTTATAGGGCATAGTTTGATGATGCATGCACATATGCACTGTTCACACACTGTTCACGCGCTGCACGTTTCATCTATCACACCACCTTTGCGTGATCAACACCAGAAACCAGCACCTTACCTCAAAGACTACAGTCTCCCTGACAATGGTAGTCTCCACATTCCTGCATGCTTCGCCCGCTCTGGCCTGTCTCCTCCCCTGGAGGCCTCAGTGGCCTGATAATTGTCCTTAGGGACAGAGGAGTGTCCTGATTAAACAGGCCATCTCTGGGATAAGTCACAGTGAACAATCCTTGAGACAAATAGCTCGAGATAACAATTCAGTCTCTCATACCCCTTCTTAAATCTGTTATCCCAGAGGCACTACCACCGTCACTGATGGGCTTGGCCTTGCCCAGCAGTGGGTCTGTTTTGGAGTTGGCTGGCATTGGCTCTGTGGGACATGAGGGAAGCTTCTAGCAGCTTCTCACAGAAGCCATCCCTGTAGCTTCCCCACTACCAAAACCTTGCCATGCAAATGCAATACACAGGGTGTAAGCCTCAAACTGAGGTCTTTGCCTGAGTAATGTGAATTGATAGTAAGATCTTAATTGTCAGTAATCCGTCAACCCATTCTCATCCTATATCGTGAGAAGTGATGCCCATCTATAATTAAGATTACAATAGATTTGCATTATTAATATAAATTACTGTAAAGATTTTTTCCAGATAACACTAGGGAAGGTACTGTGGTCACTTTGGACAATTAGATAAACCTAATTAGATAATAGATAATTATATATACAGAAGAATTCAACCTCTCTATGAATTTGGAAACTGAGGATAGATTTCTCTGTGAAAAGTGACTGAGCCAAAGTCTTCTAACTCCAAACAACTTAGAGATTGCTGCAGAAAGCTACCGATCTCATAATTTTTACAATATCGTTATTTTAGTCTGAAGTATTGGGTGAAGAAGGAGAGGAAGGCAAGGAAGGCACTAGTCTCAGGAGATGGATTCCATGGAGGGAATGGCAAGTTCACAGACAACTTCTGAAGAAAATACAGAACTCCCTATAGAATATGTTAAAGTGTTGTTACATCACAAATACCTTTTTACACATTATAGGGCATGAAATGAGGCTATTTCCTTTCAATGTGAAACCTAGAAAAGGAAGACTGAAACCCAAACAAACAGGATCTGGTACATTTATAGGATTCAAAATATAGGATACAATAACCTGTTTGTTCTTCTCTATTTAAAAAATTCCTTGATCCAAAAATAGACGTAACATAAGTCTCACAGTCTGAGAGCTTACATCTGGCACAGATACCCTTAAATCTCTGTTTAATGTAGAAGATCCAGAGAGTTCAGTAAGGGCCCTAAAAATCTTAAGAAAATGTTTGTAGGAAAAATTTCACCTGAAAAGCTGAAAATTACCCTTGTGCTCAGAAACTTGTTTGGTTTTCCTCCTCTTAAAGATATTACATTGTATTAGAAAAGTTACCTGTTTCCTGTCCCTAGCACTGCTGTAATCATAATGGACTGGTACTACAACAATATGGGAAAGATCTCAAGGTTTACTTGGAACAGAGAGGGAACGGGAGGGATGGCATGCTAAATTGAAAGTGTAATGAGTTTTGGAAATGGCAGGAACTGCCTGCTTTGGACTGCTTTGCAGGTAGCTGAGGTTTTTTTATGAGAATGAGACATGAAGCTCCATTTCAGGGGTTATAAATTCTGCTTAAAAAAAAGAAAAAAAAATTGTACAGTCTTTGTTGTTGGTGTGTCTGTATATAATGAAAAAAACCTGCAACCCCGACTTCTGAAAGCACCTTAGCTTCCTCTGCTTTAAAGTCTGGCAGCGCCTGCAAGCTAAACAATAGCATTATAAATCTGACAAATTTGACAGGCTCTTTACAGAGCTCACTTGCTATTACCAGAGTTAATGGTAGACAAGAAAAGCAAAAGTAGTACCATTTGCTCTCTGTTCAGAGAGCCAATCTGAGGATTTTGGATGACTTTCTTCAGATGTGCATTGAAAACTTAGGTAAAGAGTTGGAGGAGGGTTGTTTTTTGGTTTGGGGGGGGGGGGGATTTTTTGTCAGTTTTCAGGTTCATTTTTCTTCCAATAGTAAAATATCTGGGAACTGAGTTGCAGGATGTTTAAAACCATTTAGCGTCTCAAAATTAGATCAGCTACAATGCATTGTTTTAGCTGGAATAAATAGGAGGAGGATGGTGTATTTTGAAATATAGAATTCCTCTGTTCTGAAATATTCTGTTCTGTTGTTTTCACAGAAAAAAAATACTATTTAGTATGTGATTAAATCTTTACTTAGGCAGCTGGAAATTAAACACTTCACCCTTTCTTTTTGAAAGGGCCTCGCTTTAAACAACAAAAAATGTGACTTGCATTAAGAGCATAGGAAAAGGATGAATAATCCAAAAGAACATACAACATTGTTTGAGGCTTAAACAACTATTCTTTCTTTTTCATTTACCAACAGTTCTGAAAATTGCCTGATTCAATTAAAATTATTCTTTCTCTGTGCTCTGTTCTACTACAGAACAGAAAAAAATCCATGTGGCATGTATTTCCAGGTTTGACTCTAGTAATAGGTAATAAAGACCCGAGAATTTGCAATGTGTGAGTAAATTCCAAATCCACGGCAGGAAATCTCATGTCAAATGCATGAATGTTTTCAATCACTGCAATTCAGCTAAATTTCTATGTAAGATTCAGCTGGGTTTAGATCTTAAGAGGTATATCACCTCTTAAATTAATATTTTATTGTGACCTTAAACATTGAAGTAGACTTAGCTTTGGTGCTACAGCTGGGTTTTGGCTGACATGGACACACACATCTTTTCAAAGGAATAACTAATAGAATCTTCCCAGCCACACATGCTTTAAATGTACTTTAGTAAAAAATGGTGGCATGACTATGTTTGGAGCCAAAGTAACTTTTTTTTCAGCCATTTCATTATAAAAGATATTTCTTGCTTCTCTTTCTTATGTGTTTCTTGATTTTGCAACAGGTGGTAACACAAATTGTCATAACGCTCTTTGCATGTATTTTTATAGTTCATTTCCTCAAGTAGCTGAGGCTTATAGAAAGCAAACGACTAGGAGAAACTCCTCTGAGTGAAGTGCAGATGTTCCTCTGTGTTAGGAAGAAAGTAAGCATATAAAATTTCTTGCAAACTCTTAGCAGCAGTATTTTTTTATGCTTTCTCTCTGTAGACAAATACAGGTAGGTTTGAGTTGGAAAAGACTACAGATGGTGAGTGGAAGGGTGTTTTGAGCACAGAAGCCTGCATATGCGTGAAGAGAAGTAGAATTTCCATGTCTTTTGAAGAAATATTTCGGAAGAAGTTTTTCTATTTGTGGACCAGTTATGGTGAAAGTAAATTCTGAAAGAACAAAAAAGTTGATGTGTGTGATGAGTAGGGGAATGCAGAAAGTAATTAAAAAGACTGAGTAACTGATCAGTGAATCAGAGATGTAAGTGTCTTCAAAAGGAAAAGGAGAGAAAGAGAAGGTAGCAAGACAACTGCAGACTAAGATAACTTTGGAGACAGTCTAGCAATTTTACAGATCATCGATTAAGGATTAAGAATTACTTTACATGTGATTTGGTAGTACATAGCTTGGATAGTAAGTTTGATGTTTTGTGACTGCTAGCAGTTGGTCACTTGCTTACCAAATACAAACAGATGGTATTTATATTTTAATTTTTTTTTCAATTCATGAAGTAAACACAGAAATGTTTTGTTTATTATTATATAAAAAGAGCTCTGCAGAACTTTTCCCTGGGGTAAATTCTCTTCCAAAAAAACATGGTGACATTCTCAGAGAGTGTTCAGAAACTAGATGAGAAAAGAAAATTATATAGAGAGAGGTATATATAATGATATACCACATGATAAGCCATTTTTAGGTATACTATGCAGGTCATTTTCTATAGATTGCATGCCTGCAAATTGTTAGAATCACAATGAGCTTTCCCATACTGCAAGGACAACTGGTGTAAGAGTTTGCAAAGCTGGGTAGCTACAATAGGGAAAATTATACAGTAATTACAAAGTCAACACACTTTGCATTATTAAAAAAACCGGTTTTTAAAACCTACGATGATCAGAACTGATGTTCAAGCACAAATATGCACAGTATATAATAGATAACATCTGTAAAAATACACTTAACATTTATTTTAAAATATTGTAATCTTATATGACTTATAGAGCATAGTTTTTCTAAGATCCATATTTCTGAGTAATGACATGCTTTTAAAAAAAGAAATCCAAAAAACCTTACCTGAAGAAAAAACATCATTAACTTTATTACTCTCCCCTTAATCAGTCTGAGAAAGAAAAAGCATGTTTCCTTTTCTGCTGTTGTGGCATGAATGTATGACAGATAGATACATAGCTATATATGGTCAAATTATTCAACTAATTATCCCATATATGGCTTACATGTATATGCATGTGGTGGCAGTGCCATGTGCGAAATTTGCAGAGCTGTATCACAAACAAGTGTTTATATGATGCCACAATTTATATAACCTTAGCAAGAGATTAAGTACTGCTACACCTTCCATTTGTGTTATGACTCTGATTGGATTGCAACTGAAATAAAGGTGATGTGACATCCTTGAAGTCATTGAGGAAGGATCAGAGAAGGTTAAATTTAAATTTTACAGTTTCTTTTCACCATCATCTTATATATTTTTATTTTAAACAAAAAGAAAAAAATGTGTGGGTTTTTTTTAAAGGATAAGAAGACTTATAAATCTGTATTTTAAGATAGAATATATGTAGTTCAGTAGTACATTTTACCATAGAGCTTGAAGGTGCATGAAAATCTTCCTTTGTTTTGGGTTCATTTCTTCCCACCAAAATAGAATGATTAAATGAGCCAAAGAGGAGAGGTGCTATGCTGGACCTTGTTCTCACCAACAAGGAGGGGCTGGTGGGGAATATGAAGCTCAAGGGCAGCCTTGGCTGCAGTCACCATGAAGTGATGGAGTTCAAGATCCTTAGGGCAGTGAGGAAAGCACACAGCAAGCTCACTACCCTGGACTTCAGGAGAACAGACTTTGGCCTCTTCAGGGATCTGCTTTGTAGAGTACCATGGGATAAAGCTGTGGAGGGAAGAAGAGCCCAAGAAAGTTGGTTAATATTCAAGGATCACCTCTTCCAAGCTCAGGAGCGATGCATCCCAACAAAGAGGAAGTCAGGCAAAACCACCAGGAAGCCTGTGTGGATGAACAAGGAGCTCCTGGACAAACACAAACACAACAAGGAAGCCTACAAAGGGTGGAAACAAAGAGAGATAACCTGGGAGGAATGCAGAGAAATTGTCTGAGCAGCCAGGGATCAGGTTAGGAAAGCCAGAGACCTGATAGAATTAAATCTTGCTGGGGACATCAAGGGCAACAAGAAAAGCTTCTATAGGTCTGTTGGTGAAAAAAGGAAAACTAAGGAAGATGTGGGCCCTCTTTGGAAGAAAACGGGAGACCTGGTTACCTGGAACATGGAGAAGGCTGAGTTACTCAATGACTTTTTTGCCTCAGTCTTCACTGGCGAGTGCTCCAGCCACACTGCCCAAGACACAGAAGGCAAAGGCAGGGCTGGGAGAATGAAGAACTGCCCACCATAGGAGAAGGCTGGGTTCAAGACTATCTAAGGAACCTGAAGGTGCACAGGTCCATGGGACCTGACAAGATGCATCTGTGAGTCCTGAGGGAACTGGCAGATGAAGTGGCTAAGCCACTATCCATCATATTTGAGAAGTCAGGGCAGTCTGGGGAAGTTCTCACCGACTAGAAAAGAGGAAATATAATCCCCATTTTTACAAAGGGAATAAAGGAAGACCCAGGGAACTACAGGCCAATCAGTCTCACCTCTGTGCCCAGCAAGATCACGGAGCGGATCCTCCTGGAAACTATGCTAAGGCACATGGAAAATAAGGAGGTGATTGGTGACAGCCAACATGGCTTCACTAAAGGCAAATCGTGCCTGACAAATTTGGTGGCCTTCTACGATGGGGTTACAGCGTTGGTGGATAAGGGAAGAGCAATGAATGTCATCTACCTGGACTTGTGCAAAGCTTTTGACACTGTCCTGCATGAGATCTTTGTCTCTAAATTGGAGAGACATGGATTTGATGGATGGACCACTTGGTGGATAAAGAATTGGCTGGAAGGTCGCACTCAAAGAGTTGCAGTCAATGGCTCAATGTCCAGCTGGAGAGCAGTGATGAGTGGCGTTTCTCAGGTGTAGGTGTTGGGATTGGCACTGTTTAACATCTTTGTTAGCAACATGGACAGGGGGATTGAGTGCACCCTCAGGAATTTTGCTGATGACACCAAGCTGCATGGTGCGGTTGACATGCTGGAGGGAAAGGATGCCATCCAGAGGGACCTTGACAGGCTTGAGAGGTGGTCCTGTGCAAACCTCAGGAAGTTCAGCAAGGCCAAGTGCAAGGTCCTGCACATGGGTTGAGGCAATCCCAAGCACAAATATAGGCTGGACAATGACTAGATTGAAAGCAGCTTTGCGGAGAAGGACTTTGTGGATGAAAAACTGAGTATGAGCCAGCAATGTGGAGTCGCAGCCCAGAAAGCCAATGACATTCTGGGCTGCATCAAAAGAAGCGTGACCAGCAGGTCGAGGGAGGTGATTCTCCCCCTCTACTCTGCTCTTATGAGACCCCACCTGGAATACTGAGTCCAGCTCTGGCACCCCCAGTGTAAGAAAGACATGGACCTGCTTGAGCAAGTCCAGAGGAGGGCCATGAAGATGATCATGGGCTGGAGAACTTCTCCTATGAAGACAGGCTAAGAGTGTTGGGGTTGTTCAGCCTGGAGAAAAGAAGGCTCCAGGGAGACCTTATAGCAGCCTTCCAGTACCTAAAGGGGGCCTACAAGAAAGCCAGAGAGGGACTTTTTACAAGGGCATGTAGTGATAAGACAAGGGGTAATGGATTTAAACTGAAAGAGTGTAGAATTAGATTAGATGTAAGGAACAAGTTCTTCACTCTGAGGGTGGTGAGGCACTGGAACAGGTTGCCCAGAGAGGTTGTGGATGCCTCATCCCTGGAAGTGTTCAAGGTTGGATGGGGCTTTGAGCAACCTGATCTAGTGGAAGGTGTCCCTGCCTATGGCAGGGGGGCTGGAACTAGATGATCTTTAAGGTCCCTTCCAATCCAAACCTTTCTATGATTCTATGAAATGTGGAACCAACAAAAGATAGCTCAGCAAATCCTCCACCCTAACATTTCAACAATTTGGAATGAGGATCAATCTTTTTTCAATATTGCTTGACTTACTTGATTTTTCTATAGAAGGTCTCAGAGCTTTCCCATGCCTTTCAACCCTAAAAAAAAAAAGAGTTTTGCAGAGACTTTTCAGAGCTATCAGTCATGTTAGTATCATTATTATCAATGTAAGGTGCAAAAGCATGGGGTATCAGAAATCACGGCACAGAATTTGGTATTTTGAACAGTATCTAGCAAAATGATGCAATGGTACAATGGGAAAAAAGACTGTACAGAGAAATTATGGTCCCTTGTCTTAAATGCTGGGAAAATGGCTTTCCCTGTAAAGCCAGAGGATCTATATTTTTATTCAGGATTGAGGGCATGGACAGAAAGGTGTACAAAATGAGCTACTTTCTAAAGGATTTCAGTAGCTCAACTTTAGTAGCAGTTACTTTGGGCTTTGAAGCAGGTAGTATTTGTCCATATGCTATATTGGAATTTCTGTGACCCTCAGACATGTTGTCTCAACCTGTCTTCTCATCCTGATTGGAGCCAACAATGTAAAATTGTAGATATTTTGAACAGAAAGTAAAACCCACCTCAGACAAGCTAGTCATATTTACTGTGTTGACAGCCTCCAGCTGAGGTGGTATCACTGCAGCAGAAAAATTCTGGTGCTGGTAATGATGATCAGGAACTAGCAAAAGAGAGGATTTTAGGCAAGATTCTTACCCTCACAGATGAGGGAAATAGGGGAGGGAAGAAGGAAAAAAAAAGGGAAGAATATATTAAAAAAACCCTTTTTTATTTTTGAGAGGCAACTTCTCTGTTTTTTGAGGGCTAAAATTAACTTCCCCACACAAAGCATCAAAGAGAAGAATGCAATATTTACCTCTTATAATTGAGCCTCCTCTTATTGATGAGGAATGAAAGAGAAATTGAGTCATAAGTGGAGACTCACGGAATACAACAATTTACATATTTATATGTATATATGTGTAGCGTTCGCCACATGTCAAGGTGCCGCGATTAGATCACTGGTCAGCCCGGACCAGGGAAAGAGACAGATAACACACACAGTGTGAGCGCCAACTTCCGCCTTTTGTTGCGCAGTCAATTCCTTTTATACTAACAAGGGTAGGCAGGATTACAGATACATCATAAGGCTGCGACTAACCCTCTAACTTTCTGTGACATCGCGAGATCTTCCGAACGCCGAACCCTACATATATGTACTTAAATCTTTTTAATATGACTTTCTGGAATCTTTTTGTATGGACTTATTACATCTTTATTCTTCCTATGCAGTAGAAATACAGAACCTTCATTGCACTCTGATATCTGGAACAACCATATAGAGGAAAATAGAACTTTTTACACATTTGGAACAGGTGAAAAGAAATTAAAAAATAAGTTTCCAAATATTTTGCAGAAAGTAAGATTGAAAAATTCTGCAATAGGATAATAATATGTTGGGTTTATTTACATGTAGCGTTCGCCGCATATCAAGGTGCCACGATTAGATCACTGATCACCCCCCAGACCAGGGAAAGAGACAGATAACACACACAGTGTGAGCGCCAACTTCCGCCTTTTATTGCGCAGTCAATTCCTTTTATACTAACAAGGGTAGGTGGGATTACAGACACATCATAAGGCTGCGACTAACCCTCTAACTTTCCGTGACATCGCGAGATCTTCCGAACGCCGAACACTACATTTACAGACGTTTGAATGGTCTTATTGTCTTTTTGCCTTATATTGAGCACTTTTCAAATTTGCTTACACGTGATTTTCCTGCAGTATTTGGACCTTTTCAGCATCTTTTACACTTGTCTTAGTCCCTGTATACATTATACAAGACACTGAAATGCCTCTGATTTTCAGAATATACACATTACTTGAGCTTAAAGTGAGAGTGGTGCATGGTCCCTGCAACAATTATTTAAAAATCAGTCACCATATCACTAGAATGACAGGGAGGAAAAAAATCCTTTATCAGTATTTCAGTAGGAAGGCTTGGGAATCTGAAAACCAAATAAAAATAAAGAAAACCACATGAGAAAAAGATTAGTTTGATTTGTGTGTCATCAGCTGGAGAAGAGCTGAGATGTGGGCAGTCTGATAAATTAGGACCATTATGGAAGTAGTCATGTTTGGGGATTGTTTTGGTTTTTTTTTTTTCTTTTCTTCTGGTTTTGCATGGGGTGAGAAATACCTGCCAGTTTTCTTGCTCAATATTCTGAATTTCAGTATGCAAATAAATAAGCAAAAGGTGGTGTTTCACCAAGAAAAGCTGTCTTGTCACTAGGTGAAACCCATGCGTCTCCCTGTCTTAGGTCCTGAACTGTGTCACAAAGGGAAAGAAGAACAGTAGAAATAGTGCAGAAAAGAGCTTACAGCTGAATTGCTAATGCATTTAATGAAAAACCTCAAATTTTAAACAGGATTTCATTGCCACATGGTGAACAAGTAATAGACATTGCCCTGGGCATGATTTTAATAATTTTTCATTTGTTCTGTATTGCAGATTGAGTCAGGGAACTGGCTCACTTTTAATAGTACATTTGCAACAGTGGCATGAGTTATTGACTTTGCTTATTTATTTAGAACATTATGTGCCAGAAAAGTCTCAGTGTAATGAATGTATATCAATTCCATCACCAATGTGGGAGGTAACATAATCAGTAGGAGTAGAAAGAATATTACAGAAATTATGGTTTACAAACGCAGCAACATATATTGACATATATATTAAAAAACATTCAATTTTCCACAACAAAAAAGTGAAATACAAACAAGTAAATCATGTATTAATAAACATGAACTGTTAAGAACAAGCCGCCTCTCTTCAAAAATTATTTGTGTCTATGCTTGCAGTCAACTATCGACTGGCTCATCAGGTTTTGATTCAGAAACAGGATTTACCTAATGGTGTGAAGTAACTGTTTTAGCTGGCTTTTGTGGGGAAGGTATGGTGGCAGAGGCTTTCTAAATGTATATTATCTTTTTTTTTTTTCCATAAAGACACGTGAAGTTGTTCTGAATGACAACCCTATTACTTGTAACAAGTAAAAAGAAAGGAGAGCTGGTTTGATTTTTTCTCACATAAAGCATTTTCATTAGATATGATAATTTATGAAAAAACAAATTTTTTGTGCATCATATATGCAACTTTTACAAACAGAACTTTAGAGAGAATTTCTGGTGAAGGCGAGAGAGAGTGAAAGGTCAGCTAGTCTCTTCAAAGATGGCAACAGCCAGCGGGGAGCTCTTCTAGGGTGTAACAAACAACTCTGCCTCTTTGTGTGCTAATTAAGTGAGCATAGGAAGAGATAACTGAACTTCGGTATTATGCCTCTGATACAGCTATTCATGTCTCTGGACTATGGAGTGAAAATGTTTGTCTTAATAAGTACTTGATTAAATATACCAACTCTCACTAAATAAATTTTCTGAATGGGACTCTTTCAATGGAAGAGATGAAAAGGATCTCTTTTTTTTTCTCTCTGCAGACTAGTCAGCTACCCAGTGGTTAATGTAGTTACTTTTTCGTTAGAAGATACTTACTTAAGCTATGAGGAAAAAAAATGCAGTTTAGGTCCTGGTGTGAAGACAAAAGGTTTGACTTCCAATCTGTTTCATCAGGATTCTGACAGAACGAACAAACAAGTTGTATAAAGTGTCATCCTCTTCTCCCCCCCCCCCCCCCCGTTTTTAGGGGAATTTTTTAAGAGCTATTGATTTTGTGCCAATGGAAACTGAAGAAAAGAAAATAAATTCAGGATGTTCTGTAGGATGAGAAAATGTCTTCCACTGATGTCTAAGAGTAAGTCTTCTAAGCTCTTCAAAATAAGTGAAAATTACTCTTCTGCAACCTGTGTAGCATTTCCTTGCTATTCTTATATCCACAGCTATTGCAAGATGACAATGCCGATTTTTAATAGGATAATTCTAACTTTGAGCTTGAAAGGAAAGAAGGAGACCCATTTTACTTCTCAATCAATGTGGAAGACAATGTAAAAGTCAAATCATCTTCTTGTTATCACAGCTTCATGAACAACAAAATTATTTGTTACTATCAGCTATAGTTAGCCCAAGAAAGGGCAGTGAACCAAAGGCGGAAACTAATACAATTAGAAAAAAAATGACACAATTGTTGTTTTAGTCAACCAGGCAAATGCGTTCAATTAAACAGTTAATTTAATGTAATCAGTTGTAAGCATCTCTGTTTATGGCAGCCTCGGTAGCTACTAATTCACTTTTGCTTTGGGGCATTTGTTTATGAAGCATTAAGATTATGTAGAGATAAGAAGAGTTGTAAATTTTCTGTATACAGCTGTATAATAGAGACATCAGGCTTCACACAAATAGCCCTCATACTCTTACAGCACTTACCTTAAATAGATTAGATTGCTTAAGTACTGACTATACTAGAGATTTTTAATGTTTCCAGTACTACAGAAACATGAAGTTTTCATGTTGACATGTATTTTTGAAGTCTTTCTAGCAGTAGGAACTCATGACTTTATATAAGTCTTTCCAGTATCTTCAGTCACACCCATAGAAGCAAAAATAAAACTTCCAATGGAAATGTTAAGTCATATTCTTTAGGTTTACTTAACTATTTCTTTCCAAATGTATTGCTATTATTCTGCTGTTCTTCCTCTTTCTTCACTTGATTGGTTAAATATGTTTAATGTACCGGAAAGAGGGAGTAGGAATAAAGGGCAGGTCTCATAACTGAGGAATATCACTATCAGAGTTCCAAAGGGGTTTGTGGTGGAACACATTCATAAATAGTCAGGGAAAGAAATGAGCAACAAAGTGACATAATTTGCTGATGATATTAAGTTATAAAGGAGTCTAAGGACAAATACTGACTATGAAAAATAGTCAAGAGACCTTACAATACCGAGTGGCTGGGCAATAAATGGCAGATAAAATTCAGTGTATATAAATGTGATATGCATGGAGAAGAGCAATCCTAATTTTACATATGCATGATACGTAAAGCTCTAAGCTGACTGTTACTACTCAGAAGCAAGATCTTGATGTTATGGAATAAAATTCTATGAAAATGTCAGCTCAATGCACAGTAGCATACGAAAATATTATGACTTGCTAAGGCTTTATAAAGGAAAATACAGAGAACATTATCAATACACTGTAGAATTCCTAGTTTGCCCATACATTGAATATGAAAGTATGGGAATTCCGCTTATCCTGATTCCTTCACCTCTAAAAGAGAATAATTGAATTGGAAAATGTTCAGAGAAAGCTGACAAAGACACATGACCAAAGGTAAAGAATGTCTTCTGTATGAGGAAAGACTGAATAGGCTAGGGCTGTGAAGAGATGATTTTGTATTACAGAGACTAAGATAAAGGCCTACAAAATCATAAGTGGCATTAGGAAATAGAGATCAGGTGTTCACATTCCCTTCCAATGCAAGCCATGAGACTCAAAAGAAACTAGCCAGAGCTGATTCAAAATATATGAGGTGGTTCTTCACATAGCAGAGAACAGGTCTGTGCACCTCATTACAACAGCGTAACATGGATGCTTAAATTAATGTAGATTGCAGGCAAGACTGGATAAATACATGGAAGAGTAATCCACAGAGACTTGCTACATGAGTAAGACTACACCTGGCTGGGAGAACTTACTAAAACAAAAATAGTTGGAGGTAAAGAACATTTTTACCAGAAAAATCAGGTATCCCTGCCTACTGTTGTTCTTCCTTTGGTATCCCTTATTAAGTATTGCTGGGGAAATGCATGGGACTGGATAGACCCTTTATCTGATCCAGTGTCATCCTTAGGTTTTTCTTAAGAACGTTGAAGTGTATTGTCTCATAGTTTGTGCCATCCTTGAATTTTGAGTTCAGCCTGGTAAACAGGCATTTTTAGGTATTTGTTGGCTGCAAACCTTTCCTCAGCTTCCAAAAACGTAATGGGGAGGTGTCTGGTGGTTACATGTAATGTTTAGGCTATTCAAGGCATCTAAGTTTAACAGGATTTAGATGATCAAAGATAAGCTGACTAAATGCTGTGGAACATACCTTAGCCTGAAGCAGCTGGTATTTCTCTGTCTCTCTCACCTGTAGGGCCTGGGAGTATTACTGATGTTAGAGCACTTTCTGAAAACTGTAGTTGCATCCTGACTTTGTATGTGTACAGTATTTTCCATGATGTTTTGGGTTCCAAGGGAATAAAACCTTGGGCATAGAGATTAAAAGGCCAGTAAAAGAGGGTATTGGGAGATACCCTGTCATACACCTGTTGCACAATCAATGCATAGCTTTGTCCTCTGTTTTCTTTTCCAACAGATGTCTAGGAAGCTTCAGGACCATTAAAACCAAATTCTGTTCTTTTCTTGATTGGTTCCGATGCAATCATATCAAAGTTTTCCATCCACCTAGCAGATATTTGCTATCAATGTCTGACAACACTAGTCATTAAAGACTGAATTTCTAGGCCTCAAGACATTCATTTTGACAGAATGTGGGGAGAGAATTGATTTAAGTTATAGAAGTGGGAGTTATTGAGAAAAGTTCTATCACACTGGAGGTACCTCACATTTGGCTTAGAAAACACATGAGTAGCTATGGCAAATAGGAGGAGTTAGTACAACCTGTCTCATCAAAAATGTTTGCCTGTCTATATTTAAGTTTAGCATTTCTACTCCAGCATTTGTAAATCTTCTCTGAGATCATTTATTTGGCACACCTGTGACATGCTTCTGCTCAATGTTTGATTCATAAAACTGCTTCTGTACTGGGCTGGTGATATAATGTCTGGGAGTTATGTCTTGTTATCAGTTTTATGTTTCATACTATACAGAGCATCTATCAAAGGACTTCTACACATTTTAAAGCATATAGAGATTCTGCTACATTTTTTTAAATTAGTTAAGTTTGACCCTATTTTGTCCACACAGTTTCAGAGGTTAAATAACAGGTTGACATGCAATCCCTTCAAAGTGCTCTTACTCCTTGCCACAGGCAGATGTCCCATAGTATTGCTTTATTAGCTGTCTTTTGTTGAGAACCTTCTACTATATAGAAACAGGAATATAGAAACATTATGTTTACAAAGCAGTTATTTCTAAGCTAACATGCATAGTAGATTGCCTGGCCTAGTATAATAGGCTAAGCACTTGTAGGTTTGTTACTTCTGATGAAGGCACCTGATGGGTCACAGCATGCAGCTGGTGGCAGTCAGGCTGGGAAGGTGAGCTCTGTTGCACCTTGGTGCAGGCTGATCCTCAGTCCTGCTGAGTTGGTGTCTTCCAATTTCCTGCACTTGGGACTTTTCACTTTTCCCTAGAGTCCTTGACTATTGCACAGTCTTATCTTTAATTTATGTAATTTCTCACAGCTTGACAGCTTTTTTTTTTTTTTTTCAATCAGCTGGGCCAAAGTCACACAGCAATGCTTCAGCTGGGTCTTGGCCTACAGGCAGCTGGGCTATGGGTTGTCCTCATCCAGGGCATGGGGTAAACATGTCACTTATTTCTGGGTACAGCTGTATTAATAATCTGTCTGAGACAGCGCTACAACCTACATACAGCTTAAATAAAATATATCATGCATACTGAAATATGCTAAAATGAGACATGTATTCTCACCGTACTGAGTGCTGAGTGAAGACATTTTCCTCTGTGACTGGGCTTTTGGGCTATTACCTTTTCTGGATTAAGGATCATATCTCTTTAGTGGTGATATCAAATCAAGAAGTAATTATAAATCACTAAGGACAGTGTGTTTTCAGAATAAGGTGGAAATCTTTACTTGCAACATTCTTTAGTTAAGGTAGCGAAGTGTAGTTTAACTCAGAGTCAGCCCTTGCAAAGCTGTCTCCCTATGTTGTGAAGTAGGGCTAGATTTTCTCCATGTCTCAGGTAGATCCCCATCTCTGAATGGTATCAGTAAAAGCTAAATTGTTTCCTCAGATTTTTTTTCTATTTCATACTCTCTCAAAAGTTAATGTGCTGTTCTTCACCAACTTTTTGTTCTTTGGTGGAATGCTCAGGTACCATTTCACAGGCTGGGCCAAAACAGGCTGGAGAAGACCAGCCTGTCTGAACAGAGAGCTTTGGCTGGAACTCAGGAAGAAAAAAAAAAAAAAGAGTTTATGACCTTTGGAAGAAGGGATAGAAACTCAAGAAGAATAGAAAGAAGTCATGAGGTTATGCAGAGAGAAAATTAGAAGAGCCATAGCCCAACTAGAACTTAACCTGGCTACCGCCATAAAAGACAATAAAAAAATGGTTCTATAAATACATTAGCAACAGAAGGAGGGCTAAGGAGAATCTTTATCCTTTGTTGGGGGGGTGGAGGGAAAGCATAGTGGCAAAGGCTGAGGAAAAGGCTGAGGTACATAATGCCTTCTTTGCCTCAATCTTTAATATTAAGACCAGTTGTTCTCAGGCCACCCAGCCCCCTGAGCTGGAAGACAGGGAGGGGGACATGGTTAGGGACCTGCTATACCACTTAGACACGCACAAGTCTATGGAGCCGGATGGAATCCACCCAAAGGTAGTGAGGGAGCTGGTTGAAGTGCTCACCAAGCCACTTTCCATATTTATCAGCAGTCCTGGCTAACTGGGAGCTACCAGTTGATTGGAGGTTAGCAGATGTGACACCCAGAAGGAGGATCTGGGGAACTACAAGCCTGTCAGTCTGACCTCAGTGCCAGGGAAGGTTATGTAGCAGAGCATCTTGAGTGCCATCATGCGGCACGTACAGGACAACCAAGTGATCAGGACCAGTCAGCATGGGTATGTGAAAGGCAGGTCCTGCTTGACTAACCTGATCTCCTTCTATGACAAGGTGACCTGCCTAATGGATGAGGGAAAGGCTATGGATGTTTTTTTCCTGGACTTCAGTAAAGCTTTTGACACTGTTTCCCACAACATTCTCCTGTAGAAACTGGCTGCTTATGGCTTGGTCGGGTGTATGCTCTGCTGGATAAAAAACTGGCTGGATGGCTGGGCCCAAAGATTTGTGGTGAATGGAGTTAAATCCAGTTGGCGGCTGGTCACAAGTGGTGTTCCCCAGGGCTCCATATTGGGGCCAGTTCTGTTTAATATCTTTATCAATGATCTGGACAAGGGGATTGAGTGCACCCTCAGTAAGTTTGCAGATGACGCCAAGTTGGGTGGGAGTGTTGATCTGCTCGAGGGTACAAAGGCTTTACAGATGGACCTGGACTGGCTGGATCAATGGGATGATGCCAATGATACAATGTTCAACAAGACTAAGTGTCAGGTCCTACACTTGGGTCACAACAACCCCATGTAACGCTACAAGCTTGGGAAAGAGCAGCTGGAAAGCTGCCCAGCAGAAAAGAACCTGGGGGTGTTGGTCAGCAGCCAGCTGGATGTGAGCCAGCAGTGTGCTCAGGTGGCCAAGAAGGCCAGTGGCATCCTGGCTTGCATCAGAAATAGTGTGGCCAGCAGGACCAGGGAAGTGATTGTCCCCTGTACGTGGCACTGGTGAGGCCGCACCTCAAATATTGTGTTCAGTTTTGGGCCCCTCACTACAAGAAAGACATCGAGGTGCTGGAGCACGTCCAAAAAAGGGGAACGAAGCTGGTGAAGGGTCTAGAGCACAAGTCTTAGGAGGAACAGCTGAGCGAACTGGGGTTGTTTAGCCTGGAGAAAAGGAGGCTGAGGGGAGACCTTATTGCTCTCTACAACTACCTGAAAGGAGGTTGTAGCAGGTGGGTGTCAGTCTCTTCTCCCAGGTAACAAGTGACAGAATGAGAGGAAATTGCCTCAAGTTGCACCAGGGGAAGTTTAGATTGGATATTAGGAAAAACTTTGTCACTGAAAGGGTCATCAAGCATTGGACCAGGCTGCCCAGGGAAGTGGTTCAGTCACCATCCCTGGAGGTATTGAAAAGACATGTAGATGTGGCTTTTGGGGACATGGTTTAGTTTTGGACTCAGCAGTGTTAGGTTTATGGTTGGACTCAATGATCTTACAGGTCTTTTCCACCTTAAATGATTCTATGACTCTAAAACCAGCCCAGGAACATATTTGCTAAATACCCAAATTTCATTTCACATAGTCCAAAACAGACATTATCCAATGCAACTCCATTAAGAAAAAAATTACTAGGAGGTGTCACTAAGTTTTTAAATTTATCATTTTTCTCAGTTATCAGGGAAAGCATGCATCTGTTCAATAAAATCGTTGCAAAAATTTGCATGTTGTCTACATCTACATAAAAGACCAAACCTGTGAAATCTGTATGAGTATGTGTTTTGACTCTGTATCCTGCAAGTATTAACAAAGCATAAATTAATTGTCTTTCATTATCAGCTCAGTTAATACCTGGACACCTCACCAGACCTGTGAGAATTGAAAAATGAGTATTTGAGTACATTCTCAGCTGAAGATAGATGAGCATATGACTGCAGAGCCCAGGCTATGTCATGGCTTCACTTCAAGATTTGGGTACATGTCTTTTTTTTTTTTTTTTTTTTTTTGCAACACGGCTGGACAATTTAATCCCATACTATGTATAAAAACTTCTTGGGAAGTTTTTTTCACAATCTCTGTCATCACAAGCACATTAGCTAAGCATAGAACATCCTTACAGCTTGTGGCAATTTTCCAGTGGGCATAAATAGTTCAGTTTTGATCCTTAAGGTGAGTTGGGAACTACTGGTATAAGAACTTGCTTCTGCTTCCCTGCCATTTTACTGAAAATGCTGTTGTAATAAACGTTTGTATTAAGTAGTATAATTAAGCCAAAGGTGTTTACAGGGTTTACTATGAGCGTCCTGCAGTTTTGAAATTCGAGAAGATTATTTTTTGTCCAATAGTACGCATCTTCAATATATACGACAAGCCTTACACTTACAGTAGTGTTGCAAATAAGAATGAAAAATGCTAGTATTTCAGTTTGCTGAGGTATTACAAGTGTTTTTTTAATTATTGTTTGTTTCAGGAAAATGGATCATTTTATCTGTAAATTCTTGGTAGATTCTTTATTTCTAAAAGTCTGAACAAGGAAAGAGTATTTTGTTGGTTAAATTACTTGATATTTTTGCTTGCTCTTCATATACTGCTGTATTTTAATTCTGTGTAGTTTAGAAAGATGCATTTTATTTAAATGCATATAGTTGAGATTATTAGTACACTTACTAACTTGCAGGATATCTCTTAAATGATTTTATACCCATTAATTGCATTGCTGCTAGTAAGTAAATATCACTGGTAAATGTAAAAAATGTACATAAATTTAACTAAAATGTAACTTAGGTAAACCCAAATGTTCCAAGATAATTTTCTATGCAATTAAAAAGAAAAGAAATATTAAATGATACAAAATTCAGCTCTTATTTTGAATTTTTTTATGTTTTTAAAAGGAAGAGAAGGGTAATTGAACTCTAGAAAAAGCTGATCTAATAATTTGTTCCACATCTCTGATTTATCACTGAAGAGAATTTCCTAATTGGCATTTTGACCTCCATGAAGATAATTTAGTGAATCTTTCATTAATAGTAGACTAGGCAGGAGTTGTGGGTTAAAACACTAACTTTTTCTGATGATACAAAACCTACTTTAAAAAGTTTTTGGAAGTCCCCATATTTACTTCATTTGTTGTTTGATTTACAGCAACCCATTTTAGGTCAAGCTAGCATTTCTGATAGAATGCAAGTTAACAGACCACGGGCAAAATTTCAGTCTGATTCTTAGGGATGGTTTTTCAAATCAGACCTCCTAGCTCAGCTGGACTGGCATTGTGGTCTTGCAATACTTTTTGAAATTAGTATTAAAATTAAGAGCATTAAGAATTAATGAGATGTGTCACTACATACCAAAAGCCCCTGATCACTGTGCATGTGTCGCACTGATCACTTCAAGAGTGGCGAGTTCTGTCTTCATACATACCATACACAGAATAGAGAATGCCAGCTAATTATTTTCAGATGTTTTCTCTCTGTTTTCATGTTGTGGACAAAAATTAGCATGTTTCTGACCATTTCTCCTGATGAGCAGTCTGTGTAAACTAATTGTTGTGATGCTAGGTTCTCTGAGGCTTCAACCTCACTCAGCATACTTTTCCACAGAAATACTCTGACATTTGCTTGGAATGACTTATTCTGCAAGCATTTTGAGGGGCAGTAAAAAAAAGGGTATTTTGGGGCACTACTGTAGGTATAACTCCTGTTATAGTTACTGCTGCAGCTTCATGCTTGGTTGTTGTGCCAAGAGAATATTAACACTAGTGGAGGCTCTTTAGCTGGTAATAGCTGTCTCTGCTCTAGGTCAGCAGTGCCTTTAAGAACATGCTTTATTCATTCTTATTCAATGAAGCACACAGGAGTTTATGCTTATGTCATGCTGAATGTAGTGGGATATTTGTTTGTTTAGGTTGTGGAATTAAGACTTTTTGGCAATCAATCTAGTATTGTTTTGTTGCTGTAGGCTTAGGAGACTCTGTGGGCATATCTTGCCACTCCTGAGCTCTAAAGAGGGTCCTGGGAGTCACAGACCAGTGAGCCTGACTTCTGTCACAGGTAAGATGGCAGAGTCTGTCATATGAATTAAGAAGACTGAGTGCATGCAGAAACAGTCTTTTGAGAAAGTGACAGTATGCTTTCTGTAAAGGGAAATACTGGCTCAGCCTGCCAAAATCGGGGCAGGGCAGGCACAGTGAAATCTCCAAATTTACAAGTTGTAATACCCACAATACAAAACCTAGGAAGCAGTTGATGTAGCTAGTGAGATTGATTTGAGACAGATAGTTTACACAGTAGACAATAAACTTGTGTGACTTGCTGCCACAGGAAATTGTGGGGGAAGACAGCATCAGCAGGTTCAAGGGATTAGATGAATTCCTGGAAAGCAGGTCCAGAAATGAATACTAACAGGTCTAAGCAGAAACATACTAATAACCCTAGGAGATGAGGAGAATAGAAGCAGAAGATGATTGGTTTTGCATGCTCTGCATATTTCTAAATAGTATCTCCTAATGCCAGCTGAAGAGACAAAATAGATGGCCCATGCTTCTGAGATAGCAGGACATTTCTTACATTCATATTATGCATTCTTTCATTTAGTGATCAGGTAGTTTGGAGTTCAATCTATTATTTCCTGAGTAACTCTGCTTTGCTGAGGGCCATTTTGTGCCACCTTCCAGAGAGCACTCATTACTCGAAGAATCTTCACTGATTTTGGCCTATAAAAATTCCTTCATTTTGATAGACTAAGGCACAGCTGAGTCCCTGCAGACTTTCTTTCTTCACTTAAAATATAGAAAAACCTTACTGAATTAAAGGAAAAGCACAGTAAGTGTTAAGACATTTCCAGTGCAATGTCCTTGACTTTGTGTGTTTCTAACTCTGTAGTCCTCAGGCAAGTGCAATTCTCTTCTTTCAGTGATGGAACATAATCAGTAGTGCATATAATCTATAGGCTTAGACTCCTGATGTATAGAAAAAAATATCTGTATTGATAAATTGCAATGTCTTTTACATTGGCGCTAGGTGGTTTTTAGTCATGCGTTAAGATATTACTCAAAAAGTCCATAGGCAGTGTGAAGTATGACCTACCTGGTGGGAAAGCTATGAGGAAAGTGTAGAATCAGCCATTAGTATGTAGCTGGTGCACAATTTTTCTGCAAACTGAAACTGCCCAGAGGACTTTAATGACCACAGTCATATATCCCTTATATAGACTCGTAGCCCTAGCAGCCAGACATACCTTTCAGCAAACAACCCAGCATTGACTCCTGATAAAAGAGCCACTTTCTGACTACTGATACATCACACAGTATGATAATGCTTATTTATTTATTTTACAATTACACCTCAGGGAAGAAAGCTAATACCTCTGTAAGTACCCAAAGTGCAGAAGGTTGTGAGAACTGCTACATATATTGTGAGTTCAAGAATATCGTTACTGACCTGGTTGTGGCGTGTAGTTGCCATGTATCATGGAGGGTCACATGGTAAGATTCTAACACAATGTCATATTTACTTTTCCTGACAGTTTGATTTGCAGTTAAAAATAACATTTACAATTTTATGATAATTCTTTACTGATAATGTAAAAAAAAAAAAAAAAAGTACCCATAAAATGGCAAAATGTGGTTGTAGAATAGAACAATAGATTTCAGAGAAAACAGAATCAAAGACCTCATGAAAGTTGGTCTTCCTTTCTCCATTAAATGTTCCTGTCTGTATAAAGAGGGCTTATGTTTATGGAGATATCTGAGTTCAGATAGTGATATTAAATAATCTGGTTAATGTTGGGAAAGGTCTGATATTCAATCAACTCTTCTGCCAGTTTTGTACTCTTAGCTTTTTATACGTTCCTGCATTTTCTAATGGAGATGGGGCTTTTCAGGTTTTTAAAGATACAGTTCAGAGTCTTTGCCTATGTCTTTCTTTTCTCACACTTTCTATTCTGTTTTCCCTTCTCCTTATCCCCACACTACTCATATGGTCAGGGTGACCGAACACAGGCACGATATCTTTAGAATCCGAAAGTAATAGAAAATGTGTTATGGAAAACTTCCACAGTTAAAATAAACAGTAAGGGAGTAAACTCTGCAATAACTCAGCATATCAATAAGATAAAAAGAATTAAAAAGAGGATCTTAGAGAATTTTTCTCATCAGTTTCTGCTGTAGTTTGGATTTGTTTAGACTGCTGTGAGACCCTTATTTTTTTCAGCAAGAAAGCAGAAGTGATGAAAAAGGATCTTGTCTTAAGCTCTGGGCTTGGAAAAACTTATTCTTACTGTAGAAATGTTACAAAGAAATAATGATATATTTTCTTTATACGTGATAGGCTGCTTCAAGCAGTAAGTCAGAGAGTAACAGTTAATACAAATATATTTATATATATATGTGTATGTTTTATATATGTCATTCAAAAAATATTTTAAAATGAAGGAATGGAGATTATTTTTGCAAAATCTGCTTATATTGCCTTTTTGCAATGGTTTCCTTTGCACCTGAAAGAACAGACTGAAAGGAACCCTGAGGAAAGGTTCTGCATTATTATCTCTCTGATAAATGCATAGGGGAAGGTAAAGGCTGCAAATATCGTACGTTGTAATGAATGTCAGTAATCTATTTTAGTGGAATCTCAAGCCTGGGAGAAGTGGAGCAAGTTCTGGTAAACAAACTCCAGATGGAGATAGCAGAAAATGTGAAGAGAAATGTCAGTCAGAGGGAATACCTCCAAAATATAATTAAGGGGGAATAATGACTCAAACAAGATGAATGATCCAGTATTTCACTTGCAGACTTCAGACTGTTTTGATGTATGGGGTTTTTGAGGATTTGAGGTTATATGTTTCTCAAAATAAAATTCAACTGCTGTTTTAACATTTAGATTTGAGATCTGTTGACACTTAAGTGCTAGTCTTGCTTTATGACAGTATTCTTGCATCTTCTACTTTTTATTTTTCTGTTGATTAGGTAATACTAATTTGCATGCTCTCCCTAGTTACAATATCAGAATTAGACTGTAAAACATTGCATTGCATTGGGTTTTTTTTGATACTGCCAGCGAAGTATGATGATTAATGAAATAAGATCTATTAATGGCCCAATGATGAACCTAGCTATTCCTTTTAACCCTGTATATTTGGTCCTCGTTATGTATTTTCCTCTTTTCAGCCCTGTTTGATCACTGTGGAACTTGCAGCTACAGCATATGAAAAATTTACAGCTGAGCTCAAAAAACCCAAATAGACAAATTCATGGATGTAGAACCCATTGAAGGCTATTAAACACGAAGATAACACACCTGACTCGGAAGTGTCTAAGCCTCAGGTTGGCTGAAGACAGAGTTTACTGTAGTAAATGATTTCTCTTGCTTATACTTTTCCTTAAGTATGTATTACTCACCACAGGATTAGACTTTTGACCCTGTATATCTATTCCAAAAAGAGACAAAAACAACTCCACAATGTGCGGTCAGCTGACAAAACTAGGGTGGAGTTACTGAAGGTGAACTTTGTAGACTTGGGGCCTTAGGAAGAAGCAGAATTGTTTGCTGCAATTTTCCTTCTGATTATGGTGCTTCTGAACAAATAAAAATACAGTCTCTGTGACAAGTAGCATTTTTTTTCCAGTGAGCAACTGACTGTGATTTACCTATGTTGTAAGATCTTTCATCAGCAGAAGAAAAGTAATTTAGTGCACTTTGAGACACCCTGAGCTACACTTGATTTACCCCCAAAAAAACTTTTATCCATAGGTGTAACTTATTTCAATTTATTTTAATAATAAGGTGAATATTAGAAAAAAAGAAATGCTCCAAAACCCAAACCCCAAACCAAATGGAAATAAAAACCCCCAAATAATAATTAAAAAAAAGCAAACCAGGAGATCTGTCCTGGTTTCAGCTGGGATAGAGTTAACTGTCTTCCTAGTAGCTGGTACAGTGCTATGTTTTGAGTTCAGTATGCAAAGAATGTTGATAACACACTGATGTTTTCAGTTGTTGCTCAGTAGTGTTTAGACTACAGTCAAGGATTTTTCAGCTTCTCATGCCCAGCCAGCAAGAAAGCTGGAGGGACACAGGAAGTTGGCACAGGACACAGCCAGGGCACCTGACCCAAACTGGCCAACGGGGTATTCCATACCATGTGACGCCACATCTAGTGTATAAACTGGGGGGAGTGGGGGCGGGGGATCGCCGCTTGGGGACTAGCTGGGTGTTGATCGGCAGGTGGTGAGCAATTGCCCTGCGCATCATTTGTACATTCCAATCCTTTCATTATTGCTGTTGTCATTTTATTAGTGTTATCATTATCATTATTAGTTTCTTCTTTTCTGTTCTATTAAACCGTTCTTATCCCAACCCACGAGTTTTACTTCTTTTTTTCCCAGTTCTCTCCCCCATCCCACTTGGATGGGGGGGAGCGAGTGAGCAGCTACATGGTGCTTAGTTGCTGGCTGGGGTTAAACCACGACAAGGTCCTAGCAAAATCTTAAACCTCATTCATTCTGCAACATTTGGATTTTCATTTTCATCCACAGACTAAGCAGGATCACAGCTGTTTTGGAAGATAGGATCTACAATCAGCACAATCTTGCTAAATTAGATAAATGGATTGAATTCTGAAATATGAGCAGATATGCAGAAGAAAGTGAGATGGTTTAAGTAATAGGGTAGTGTCAAATGCACAAAGGTAGAAGAGACAAGTTGTCTAGATAGTTGTATCACAGAGTAACATTCAGGGATTAAAATAAATGAAGACATTTATTCAGATATGCTGCATTAGGATTGTCACATAAGAAAATGAAGGAAGATTGCTCTGATCTATTACTGGCTCTGCCAGAAGCTAGGTATTTGATATATATATATTTTCTGAAAGAAAAAAAAAGATAAAAAGCAGTTCAATACAGGTCAGAAAACACCTAAAATATTAGAAGTCTTGGAAAGTAGAATCATAGAATAGTTTCGGTTGGAAGGGACCTTTAAAGGTCATCTAGTCCAACCCTCCTGCAATAAGCAGGGACATCTTCAACTAGATCAGGTAGCTCAGAGCCCTGTCCAACCTGACCTTGAAACAGCTTTTTGGTGGGTTTATGACACAAAAATAAATTCTAGATTTAAATCTGCATTTAAATCAAGAGTCTGAGTCTATCTATAGATTTCAGCTTTCTTTGTATATAAAATATAAGAGATTGACCTGTATTTACCATTTTGTATTTAGTATGGAGAAAGCAAGACAGAAAATGAGAAAGCAAACTTTTTTTTTTGTTTTTGTTGCAAGTGCCTGCTATAGTAGAAATAAAGTGTTTTGGATGTCCCACAAGAACGAGTTAGGTGAACACCGAAATCAAACACTCTGAATGTAATAAATGGTTCTTTTCCCATTAAAAAATGTATAGGTTTTTTTTTTTAAAAAGAGGGACAGTATGAGTTCAAAGGGTATGAGAAGTGAATACTGAGTTCTGATTTTGTTGAAATATCTGGTAAATCTGAAAATGCAAGACTGCTGAGGAAGTTAAGGAGTTTGCGATTCTGTGATTGCTTTGTCTGAAAATAGCAAAAATAGTACAATTCTATCTTTATTTGGATTGCATATTTAACAGCTAGAGGCAGATGTGGAAGGCCAATGAGTTAGAGAAAGTACTGTAATCTTCCCCTTGATGCTTTATCTTTCATATCTCTTTGAACTAAATGCTTTTCTTTTTACAGTTTTTGAGCAAATAAAGGGTTTTTTTGTGGCCTGAACTCTCTTCAGTGAATAAATGGAAAATCAACATTCTACTGGATTTTATAGATTATTTAAACAGACTTAATGGGATTCTCCTATATAACAAAAAAAGAATATAAAAATGTAATGAGGTGAAGATACTGTACAATATCATTAAATAGAAATAATATTTAATCAGGAAAATGACATCGCTATGGTGGCCATTTGTTCTGATATAATACACTCTGAAAACAAACTGGATATAGTATATGAGCTACGGTCTGCAGCCTTTTGAGCAGTTTGGCAAATTCATATCAGAAATTCATCTGTACTGAAACTGTACCCCCCAACACTTTTGTGTCATAAAATATGCACTTTTTAAAGAGCAAGTACTTAACTAATAAGGTTCATGGTCTTTTGAAGTCAGCTTTATGATGTTCTTTCTCTAAAGAACAATTTAATTAGATATCAAAATGTCACCTGTAGTGAGTAAAATCCCTAAATACTTAAGTTAGAGTGTTACCTGCAGAACTGAAAGGCAGTGATACTTCTATATTATCCTGTTGCTTTAGAGACTAAGAGGAAAAGTCACAATATTTGTTTACCACCAGAGGAAACCTGTTGTCTGACCTAAGATCTGAGTCATTATCCATTCCTGGAAGAACTTCCATGGACTTCACTGAGTTTTGGATATAATTTCAGGTGTTTTGTTTTAGCAGAAAATATGGGATAATTAATGTTATTGGGAATTAATGTTATTAATGATTATTAATGATTAATGTTATTAAGGGAATTTATAATTCTATACAGAAAATTAATTTGAATATACAGAAAGTTATTTTTTCAGCTAATAATGATAATCCCAGTAGGGGAGGGAAGCCACCTCTTCCTCTGTTAACTCCTTCTGCTATGATTAGATTTTTTAAATTTTTTTTGTTGTTGTTGTTACAGTAAATAATCAATATTTGGGTCTGTTACTGGACATTGCAAGAACTCCACAAAATCAAATGATTGTGGGGGATACTGATGTCAAAGTAGTTCTACAGTAAACCAGCACAAAAAACTATTCAAGCAGTGTAAGTTTCTATTCTAGCATGTTTTCTCCTGTGCTTTAAAAAATTAAACCTGAAATCTTATTTATTCATCTGAGGGGGTTGGGGAGAATCAAGATACCATTCCACCAAGGGCAGTAGTCTCACCATGCATGCCTATTAAATAAATCATAGTATCTTCCCCACAATTATTTAGTACAGAGAAGGCAACTGACTCTTAGGGTTGTTGAAAACTGTAAATTCTTTAGAAACAAGTCAGTCAGTGTTTGCTCTTCAATCTTGAGACGGGCTCTAGTGTCAAAACTTGTGGAAATCAGAAATCTGTCTCAACAGAGCCTCAAGTTATATTTTAATAAAACAAAGAGTTTTATAATAAAACAGAATAAGAATGTGATTTAAAATACATGTTAAATTTTCTGCCACTCCAAACAAATGCTGACATTTTAAATCTTATTCACATTTTCTGTGTATATTAATTCTAGATGTAATTTAACAGCCACTAAATATAAAGTCCAATAGAACTTTGCTTGGGCTATGAGTGCAGAATAGGTTCCATTATTAATTACAGAACTTAAAAGAGAATATTAACATTTTTTAAGATCCGGAATATTTTCCTCCCTCTTGAAAAGTTCTAGCCTGTTTTAATTGCATTTTTTTTCTCCTTTTGAAACTTTCTAGATACAAACCACATTTCAGACCAAAACCTGTGGCTTAGTTTTTACATAGCTGAAAAGGAGATAGCAAGTACTAGCAACACCTCCTTAAACATTTAAATTACTGTTCCACATACTGCAGCAGGAATGTGGGGATTGGTGTGTCTGGTGCTGAGCATCAAGGTCTCCTTTGTGACAGAGACCAATGCCTCCCTACCATTGCTATGTAATTCAGTACAACTGGCCTGTAACAGGATATGATTTGAAACTTAGAAATCCATCAAATGATCCTGGAAACTAGGTGAGGAGGCAGACATGACACAGCATGGAGGCCAGGAAATGGGAGATATAGGATGTGCTTCCTTGCTCTGCTATTTTTTTAAAATACATTTTGTCCTGCCATTTGCATTGTTTTATTGCAGCAGCTATATAGATACACTTCCAACAGATTTCCTGTGGCCTTTCTATTTTGTGTTTTTAATTCTTCTTTCAGTCTAGAAATTTAATTTACATGTGGGCAGGCTTAAGCAGTGTTCCCAAATCCATTATGCGTCCCGTATCAGCTGAAGCTGAACACACAGAAACAAGGACTGATATTCCCACAGCTTGTCTGTGATGCTCAACAACTTGAAATGACCCCAGATCTGCTTACTTTCCCCTGCTCCCAGAAACACATGAACCACATTCTTGTGCTAATCAACTGCAAACTTCCAGTTGATTTCATTGGATGTAGGACTTAACATAAAGCTAGAAAGTGGGTGTAGTATTCAGTGAAATTACCTGTCAAAATCTATTAGTAAACAGTCATTCAGTCTGTAGGGTGACTTTGCAACCCTTAGGTATGATTAAGTAGATTGAGCTCTTCTCTTGCATTTCATGCTGCCTTTTTAAATTTTCTAGCAGTTACTTTGTTTAGAGCTTGTGGCTCAGCACAAAGTATCTTTTTACTCTGTGCTAAAAATGATTTAATGCAAACACCGCCTAAGCAAGGAGAAACTATATTTTCTTTTCAATGGTTGTCTCTTCACAATGAATTACAAAAGAAGTTAATAGTGTTAGAACATGTACACAAAAATCTTTAAAATGAACCCACCCAACCTGTCTGTGTAGTTGATACTCGTTCCATCAGTTTTGGGGTTGTTTTTTGGTTTGTTTTTTTTTTCAAATCCTCTAACTGTCAATATTTTAATAAGGTTGTTTATAGCTAAAGGAAAGCACAGATTAGATCAGATACCGCAGTGAGTTTGTAAGATCAAAGCTTCTTCAGTCTAATACTGCTAAGTTGTGCTGAAAACCAGAGTGCCAGTTAAATAGAAATATTGACTTTAAGGCACAATATTTCCTATCTATTTTACATAAAACTTTTAAACATTTTCTGTAATAAATATTACATTTATTTCTATAAAGGATATCATGGACACGTTCTAGTGAAAACTTTTGTCTAGGTTTTGTTTATTGACAAAAAGGTAACAATAGTCCCCTGGCTGAAAGGACGCTGTTTAAAACTGTGATGAAATCTGTACTTGTAGTAGATTAAGAGAGCTTCTTGGTATTTTCAGAAGTGAAATAGTAAATCAAATATTTAATCACTTTCATTCTTATTAGGGTCAATATGTTTCTAGAAGGTTTGTTCTGCATCTTCTTAAAAGTAATCTAACATAGCCCTCAATTCTTAAAACTACTTTAAAATATACACTAAGAGAATTATAGGAAGTCCTCTTGTATTGTAGGAAGTTTGGTTTTCTTAAGTGGATTTTTTCAGTCACATATCTTAAAATAGTTATTTGAAAATTTTGGATTATCCATCCAGGACCATGAAAAAGTAATTTGATAAAGTGCAGAAAATTCTCAGAGCTACTCAAACTGTGAAATGCAAATGTTCTTTCATACTATAAAAGGCCATTATAATTTTTAAAAAATCTGCTACAAGTAAAAATATGAAAGAAATAATTACAAGTTTTATTTATAGGGGACAATCTGAAATAGTAACACTGAAGTGTGATTGAAAAGCAATTGTATTATATCATTCAGTAGTATTTTAAGAAAATGCAGAGACAGAGTAGTGTTAAAAAAGTATTCACAAAAGGGGAAGATACAGTAAAAAAGCTGCTCTTTTCACTCTTTTCTGTCATTTTACAGTGTATTTCTAACTTTTTCCTACCTTTCTCTCCTTTATTTGAAATAAATTAGATGTTTGTGTATATAAAATTAGACTTACAAGGTGAAATAGACTTTCTGTGGGCAAGAAACTAACCATTCTCAGCAAATTAGTTAAACAAGCATGTTACAAAAGGAAATGTTTGTGGAAAACATTTCACAATGCATCTTTTGAAGAGTTTTAATGCCAAAGTAGACTTAAAAAAATTAATGCATCATCTTTTTTTTTTTTTTTCCCACCCTAATTTTAACCACTTCAGGATCTGAAGTAAGATGTTTGATTCCTTTTAATACAAGGAATATTTTTAAATTCTTTGTTCATGTTTGAAATCTATGAGAACTGTTAAAGTTATTGTCAATGTAGTTACACGTTATGCTTTTTCTTTTTAATCAAAGTCCTTATAAAATCTCTATCTTCAGGATGTTTCCTTCTAGAAGTACCCTAGAAAATTACCTGTAAAAATAGTGAAATCAGTAGACTGATTAGGGAAATTAGCTAGGCTGGATCCCAGAAACTGCAGTGCTGTATTCATCTCCTGTAGGGATCCAGAAGGATCCTTCTCACCACAACACTTCTCAGTTCTAGTTTCAAAGTATCACATTTGCTTTATGACTTTTCTGCTACTGACTTTGACCAAGAGCTGTAACAGTAGATTGATAGCACAATGGGAATTTGAACATTTAAAAATTACAGATGTAACCAACATATTTCATGCAGACTGCAAACTGGTGATAGTAATATTTAGCGATCATTGAAACTGCTTAAAACCGAACTACATGCAGAATGGAACTATATGTAATTTAATATATTCTTTTTCACTTAAATGATCCTATTAGCTGACTGAAAACCTTGACTGTTCCCAAGATTTTGTTTTATCCAAGAATCCACTGATAAAAAAAGCATGTAGTCATATATAAAATCAATAGGCCTGTGGCAGATTCCACTTTAAAAGAAAAACAAAACCAAACAACTCTGTGTATTAGATGGCTAAGGCAGAAGCATTAGGATACTTTTCCAAAGTATGACTAGTAAGAAGGGACAATTATACATTCAATTATCTAGTCCTTCAATTTGTTTCAAATTTACTATATGAGCAATCCATTTATTCACTGTCTGTTTTTTTCTTTTTGTAAGGTCATGTTCCATGTTAAATTGCTGAAATCACTCAAGCAAATCAAACGTAGCTCTATCAAGCTGTTTGGAGGATCAAAGTTGTAATGCACCTAGCCTGACAGCATTAATCTCTTACTCCTCAATACCAAGAGTTTGACTTCTCTTTACAAATTCAAACTCACAAAAAATGACGTGTTTCAATATTGTAAATAAGTAATAGTGCATTGAGAACCTTTGTCCTTAACAATTGTGACAAGAAAGTGAAAGGCATTGGATGTTATAAAATGCTTTATCTAATTCCAACCTAGCAGTTTCGAAATAAAATTAGTTACCCTCTGCTTGCTTTCCTGAGACCTCAAGTCCTGAACAACACTGCGGTGGAGCAAAGAGCTAAAACTGATTTATGGCAGTTACTGGCAGAACTGTGTAGAAGGAATAGAAGAGCTCCATCTATGTATATGTGCATCTTGATCAAGCAGTAAGTAAGGAGTGAAAGATTCTTGATAAATTGAGCTGTACAGCTACTACAAAAACAGGGTTAAGTGAACATTTGTTTCAGATCTGCACAGCTGTTTCTGCAGATCGTGTTCCTGCTCCTTAATATTCATTGCTAGCAAACACTCATGCAGAGAAGTTTTTGTTCAACATGAATATTTAGGAAATTACTGTTCTACGTATGAATATTTAGTTTGGCATGCAAAAACCTCAGCATTCATGAACAATTTAATGGGTTTGTTATTCATCATTTACTGTTCTTATTCATAACTTTCATTCCTTTTGTCAAAAAAACCAATGAAACTATAACTTTTTGGCAATCACATGCCAAAAAAAATGCAATAGGTTAATCTTTGTCAAATCTTGTGAAACCATTGTTTACAACAAACTTATTTGCAAACATAAGATTTTTGGTTTTGAAACCAAATGATTAAAAATACCAAATTTCTCTTCAGTAAAGTCAGTACATTTATTTTAATACTGAATGACATGCACAGGGAATATATAAAAATGAGGATTTTCTTTTTTTTTTGGGGGGGAGAACTTACAAGGCCAAAAGTAAGCATAAAAGGGTTCAGTTAACCTCTTTAATCCCCTTAAAATCCAGAGGTTTTAGATTTAACATGAAGAAACATCTCAAAGGTCAGATATTGATCTTAACAATTAATTAATAAAATTACCAGATTTTTCTCCAAGGGAAGTGGGAATTTTCATGGAAAAAAACCTAGGAAATAATTTAGAGCATTATTGTGCAATTGATATCAGTAGATGGAAAAAGTAATCTAACCTGTTGTTTTCCTCACTGTTTAAAACACATAATGCAAAGACAATTTTAGAAAAGTCTTCAGATTGGGCTATTAGTCACCTAATACTTGTAATTACAGCTTGTTGATTTTCCAGGGTCACCTCTCCAAGCTCAAGAACAGTCCACCCCTGTGTGCAAGAAGCCAGACAAAGGTGGCAGGAGGCCTGCATAGATGAACAAGTAGCTCCTGACAAAACTCAAACACAGGAAGCATACAATAAGTGAAAGCAGGGACAGGTGATCCAGGAAGAACATAGAGACACTGTCCAACCATGCAGGGATGGGTCTAGAAAAGTAAAGTCCCTAGTGGTGTATCTCAATTAATGACCCAGATGATGGGACAGAATCCACCCTCAGCAAGTTTGCAGAAAATTAGGAAAAGTGGTTCATAGACCAGAAGGTTGTGCTGCTCTTCATAGGAACCTTGTCAGGCTGAAGAAATGCACTGACAGGAATCTCATGAAGTTCAACAAAGGGAAATGCAAAGTCCTGTACCTGAGCTCCTTGTGGACACCAAGTTGACTGTGATCCAGCAGTGACAAATAAGGTCAACAGCCTCCTGGCCTCCATTAGACAGACTATTGCCAGCAGGTTGAGGGACATGATCCTTCCCCTCTACTCAGCCCTTGTGAGATGCATCTGGTGTGCTTAGTCCAGTGCTGGGCTGCCCTGTACAAGAGACAGGGAAATACTGGAGTGAGTCTAGTAAATGACTACAAAGATGATTAAGGGCTTGGAGCACGTGACACATGAGGAGCACAGAAGGCTTAGGGAGGATTTTATCGATGTGTATAAATACCTGATGGGGGAAGTAAAGAAGGAGGAGCCAGACTCTCCTCCATGGTGCCCATTGACAGGACAAGACATAATGGGTACATACTGAAATACAGAAAAATCTACTTATACATAAGAAAACACTTCTTAACTGTGAGGGTAATCGAACAGTGGAGCAGGTTGCTCAGAGAGGTTGTGGAGTCTTTATCATTGGAGATACTGAAAACCCAACTGGAGCAACTTGCTCTGGCTGACCCTGCTTTGAGGAGGGGGTTGGACTAGATGGCCTCCAGAAGTACCTTGCAGCCTCAGCAATGTTGAGAGAGCAATATATTTTGCTCCCGTAAGAATCAATCATCACTTCAGTTGCTAAAACTGGGCTAGTCTAATGAGTCTAAGACACGCAAGACATAATTTGAAGCTTTATCTATCCTTCATGCTAAACCTTACATTAATGCAGTTTTAGATTAATTTTGATAAAAGTAATTAACTCCCTCATTGGAATAGGGAGGATCCAGCATAACTCTCAGTGACAAGACTGTGCAGCAGTACTGTACCATGTACTGTGGATGTTCCTGCTATGCAAACCTATGCTAACTGCAAGTGATGCTGAAAGCCCCTGTGAGTCCTCCTTTCTGGACCTGATGTTCTTATCTCCTAACATACCAATGGGTTCAGCGCTCCCTCCTCTTCTTTTTGTTGTGCATTCTCCTAAAACAGTGGTACAATGGTACTGAGTAACACATAAAGTAAACTGCTCCAAGCCAACAACTATCAATTTATTATTGTTTTTCTTTATTAATTGTTTCTAATACCTTACTTGTAACAAATGGATTGAATATTTCTGTTTCTCTACTTCTTCTTCCAAAAGGCTACCCTTTCCCAAACATGCAACCAAGAGAAGGGGATCAACAAGTTCTTGGCTTTGTGAACATTGTTACTGTCCGGATTTGCCTCCCATATTTCAGCTACAGTAGCACTGGGAATAGGAAAGCAAAAAGCTCCAATATATATTTCAAACTGTGCAGATGCATTTACAAGTAGGCAACTTCCCTGATAGTGATGAGCACTGGTAGATTTTGATATAATGAAAAACACAGTAAGGTTTCTCTATATGCCTTTTTTTAACAAATACTTTACAAAGGTCTCAATTTCTCTCCGAATTTTAGGTTATATAAGAAGTTCAGATGAGCAAACTCAGTGACCTAGTTTGGTATTCACATCAGTTACAAAATATTTCATATTTGACATGATAGGTACGCATGAACGTATGGACTGTGCACATATGCACATGCATTTAATAATCCATTGTACTAGGATTTTTAGATAAGAAAACCCATACAAGCTTAGCATTTCAAATTACTGAAGACATACTATCACTGTATGAGTATTTACCCAATAGACTAATACTATCAGTAATGTTAAATTGTTTGATTTACTGGTCATTCTCTTCCCTTTGCTTTGAACCATGATTGACCAGTGAATGCAGCAGGGTAGCCACTGTTATCTTTCAGGAACTTTGATATCCCATTTTGATACACCACTCTAAAAGGAAAAAAAATAAAATCCAGAAGTGAGATAATCTTAAAAAATAACTGTTGAAACAAGGAAAGAAAATGGAATGGCATGAATCTGTCCTTCAGCTAAAAATAGAACTGAGATAACAATGAAACATAAGCAGTCCAATTTTGTAACCATTTCTAGTTTTATAGATGTGCATGATCCATTTTTTTTCCTGTCTGGCTTACTGTTCCATGTGAAAGCTGGACCCCATAGAATAGAATATGTTGCCTGCTCTATCCCATTTATAAATAATGAAAAATACCACGACAAGGATTATTAAGCAGCACAAAGCAAATAAAACAATAGAAGCAGAAATAACAAGGTATCAACATTCCTCCTGAACAGTTATTTCTATGATTATGCTTGTATAGTTCGGTACATCGCTACTCAGTAACAGGCAGAGACTAATAAAGTAGCTGTTTGAGCTTTTACTTTTGCTAAATAGTTTCTTAGAGCAAGAAAAAGTGTCAAAATAATAATAATAGAAAATCTCTACATTATTTCTCCTTAAACTGAAATCCTGCTCTTTTTATGACACTCTGAAATATTTATTTAGTTGACTTCAATGTATGATATGCAAATATATTTCAGAGTGCTACTTACAATACCCAATTTATTTAAATGGTAGTTCAGATAAAAATGTTAATCAAAAGAGGATTGTAATTCCCTCCAAAATCAAAGCTGTAGCAAAAATCTGGAAGAAAAAGATAATAATTTACTACCATCCCTCTAAAAAGCATGGGGGGGGAAAAAAATGAATGCAGAAACATTTAACTGAATTTGCCAGCTTTTTTCCATAGCAGTATGAGTGGAAGAAATCTCCTGGAGTATGTAGTCCAGTCATCTGCTGATGTACTTGCCCTGTTAGCCCCTCCTTTTCTTTTAGACAGCTGTGTTTCACCTTGTAATGATACCCTCTCAATATTTAACTCCTAATTTAGATGTCTCTATTCCATCTCATGTTCCATCTCTGTATCTCACATTCAGGATCCATTGCTCACTTTCCCCCTCCTCCCCTTCCCTTCACAGGCAGCTGTCACACTGACAGTGCACTCCCTCTCTTCAGAGGTATACAATCAGACTGTCTAGAAAGTCCTTCTAGTTAAGCTTGGGCCAAGATTAGGTGTACTGGGTGGTCAGAGCCAGCACTGTGGAACTGTCATTGAAGGTTTACTACCAGTACAAAACCAAGGACACCACACATACTTGTCTTTACCTTTGCATTAATATACAGTTGGAAAGGAGTTTGTGAGTAGAAAGACCATTACAGTGCATCCATACTAGCCCTGTATCAAGTTAAAGGAGGAGGTAGGCACATAGGCTTGGTAGGGTAAGCTCAGTTGGGTAGGGACAAAAGGACCTAATGGGCATCCAAAGACAGCAGGGAATCACAGCAGACAGAGCAGGAGTAGGATGCAACAGATGGATTTGTTTCACAAGTGAGCACGTTTACTACAATTCACTCCATGGCATGTTGGCAGTGAACTCCTGAGAAGACTGGAAGAAATCCCACAAGTAACCACTTTGTGTCCCAGCTTTCTTAGATTCAGGAGTTTGCATGAAGTATATCGAATTCAACATAGCTATCATGCAACATTATTATGATCTCTTCTGAGAAAGGTTTATCCCAGCTCATATCATGAGTCCCACTACTAAGTCACACTGTCATTAGCAGCGGGGTCCCTGATTCCTTACAGCAAGGTCAGCTGATCACTGACATCAGCCAGACTACATTTCCAGAATCCTGGGGCGATTAATCAACTCTCTCTGCAAATGGATGTAAGAATTAACTAACTTTTTTGGTGGTCCTGTAAGCCTTTGGGTTACCTTCCTTGCTCATAGGACCATCAACTGCCACTATTATTTCCATTTCTATTATTTACATTTTTGCATTGTTGGTATGGGTTTTATAAATATTATCCAATTTTCTCTACATGTATTCTCATTTCCCAGGTTTCTGGAAGGTTTATTTTTATTGCCACTCCCTTGGTGATATCCTTTCCTGCTAATGTGCAGGTGATGCTCACACAGCTGATGCATACAGATCTCAAAAATACTCCAGTTTACACTTGCTAGGGGTAGACTCAGCTCTTTGTTCAGTACCTTATGTCATCAGACCAAGCAATCGCATCCTTGCATCCTACTGGATGCAGACCAAGAGACTTACAGAAGACTCATTCCTGAGATGCAGATTTCCACAGCTGAGAATCCATTCCCTGTGTTCAGCTCTGGACTGTTAGATGACTGACAGCCTGGCACCGCTAGAGTGAACTTTTAAGTAAAATAAGTTTATTTTAATAAAATACAAAGATTGGGAAACAGAAAAAAAACCAATTGCTTTCTTCTGAGGCAGACAAAGAAAAAATATAGTACTCCTCCTTTAGCTCTCATTCTAGCTTGGTTTCAATATGTTTTCTGTGTTCTCCTCTGCTAGTGGTATAACAAGTCACTTATCTCTAAAGTCAATTCAAATATCCCCCAGGAAATAAGCAGTAGTCTGATAGATAAATTTCAGTCTTCTCTTGCTGAGAAGCATACTGCTCTAAGATGAAGTCTCTCATTATATCTTTTTTTCTTGGATGACTTCTGCTGAATAGAAGTTCAGCCCTGGGTGTTCCTATAATCTCCAATACTGAAAGTGATTTGATAGGGCATTATCTCATCTCCTGCACTACACTGCTGCAGTCAGTTTCAGTCACTTGCCATCATTAGAAAATTCATTCCTATCTTGAAAAAGCCAGGTAGGTTTAACCGCAAAGAGTATACATGAATTTCTCCCTGACAAAAGTGTGAGGAACATTTCCAACATCTCTGAGTATAAAGTATATAAATTTTTAATAGCTATAACCTCAGAACATATACTTGAGATAGGGCTTGATATCATTAACAAAAAAACCTTGAAAGTAATTGTGCTTGGAATAGATGACTTCTGAAACATAGCTTCAGATGCAGTGAAAAGATGTGTTAGAATCCTTAAAACAGAAATGACAGGTTTTGGAAATACTTTTTTAAACATTTGCATGAAAGCACAGGTAAGAAAGGTGTTTATGATTTTCTGAAGCTGTGCTTTTAGCAGTATCCCTGATCATTTGGAGCATACCATTATAAATCAGCTCATGTTATTTCATTACATTATTACTACTAAAAGATTGGTACCACTTTTCAAGGCATAGTCTTAGACGTAAAAGATGATGTATGGTAGAAAAAATAAAAAAAAGATCGGAATGATATATTCACTTCACTGATTACCAAAACCAGACTCTGTATTTAATACAAAAAAAGACAGCTCCCATCTAAAGTAGTTATAATGACTTAATCTGTTTGCCCCACTGAGAAATCTGATCTGGATATATACTCATTTTTCATGTATTTATCTGATTTAAAAAAAATGCATACATGGGGAAAATTTTGTTAATCGAATAAACTCATGGAAAATGGCATCCTTATTTCAATGAGAGGCTCTACACAGAAGGATCAGGACAGAGTTAACTTGAATGGATCTGGTGCACAATTTCAAATACTTGTTGGCATTTTGTTTGCTTTGGATTTTTATGAAGTTAATGCTAATAGGTTTAAGAGTAAGACATTCCATCTCAGCTGAAAGTTCATAAAAATCTGTGATTTCAGATTGTTCATAAGACTTAAAGAGGATGACAAAGTGACTTTACACTTACTTTTCTCACTTAATGATGACATTTTTGGCCCCAGTAACTACTGTCAAAACCTGTGAAATAGGCAATGATTTGCGAGAATATAATGAGCTGAGAGCAACAAAGTTGCTTTCCTTTTCAGTTGTCAGATTAGTCAATCCTTTCAACACATTTTGGTTTGTCCACAGTTTATGGACCAGTAATTATCAGGACAAGGAGGATGCCTTGTCCCCTTGATACTATCTCTTTTCTATTACTACTGCTTTTTCTACTCTATCCATAAAATATTCAGGACACAGAAGATTTAAAGAGGGAAAACAAAAATTTCTAAGTATAAGAAGCAGTATAGCAATAGGTATTAGAATCCTATTGGATATAAATCGCTTGTTAATTAGAAAGACTTTACAAACTCTCATACAAAAGGAAAAAATCTGGCATTTGCATTGTTTCATTCAAATAAGGATAAGGTAAATACACATAAACCTTGTTGTATCAGGACACCAGCATAGCTGCACTGGGTTCTGTGCATCATGAAGAGCATACAATTGCAGCACGAAGGGAAAAGGAGGTTCTCAGCTGTTACTGTGTCAATGGGAGCAACATGACCAAGATATGAACTAATTCTCTGGGGGGGACTTTGATCTCCTGTTTCATGTTCCAAACAATTCATATACTGTCTATAATGTCATTGCATGTAGCATGACTGGGTAAGTAGACAGATTCACGCTTTTTTTTTTTTTTTTTTTTAAATCTAGGTCTGTAGGAGCAATAGCATTCTTGGTTTTTTAAGTAACTGATTTCAGTACAGGTCAGAAGTCTATATTGTTTATGAAGTAATAACTATTGTCAAGTAAATAATGCTGGTGAGGAATGTAAACAATGACATTTGCTATTTGACCTTAACAACTCCACAGGGTCAATGAAAAATTGCTGAAAGATGCATAATTTCTGATTTACTAGCTAGGGAAAAAAACCCAACAAAACAAATAAAAATGAATGCAACAAAAACAAAAATGGATAGTGAAAATCTCTTATAATTAATTCTTAAATTCATTTATTGTTTTCAGTTAGTGGTTGTAAATAAAAAGAAATAGAGTCAGTGTGTTTTATTTGGTTAGCTTTTTTTTTCTCAAAGTAATTTTGAATTTGGGGTCCAGATTGATTTTATTTCATCTTGTTGTTACTTCTTCCTTCAAATTAAAAAATATTTTTGTAGCTAAATCCAAATTAGAATAATCTGATTAGATGACTAAGCAGAAATTCAAGACCTTTGTTCCATAATTATAAAAGTAAAATTTAGGACTAATAGAATAATTATTTTAATATCTTACCTATCAAATCTGTGAAATACTTGTAGAAAACAATTTATTATAAATTTATACATATACACATTTGCATATACTGTATATATATGTATCTAGTATTTATAAGAACACCTTCATTAAGAGAACATTGAAGTTATACTGTTAGAGGAATTAAAGAAAGCACTCATGTATTGTAATTTTGTTAACATTGATAACATATTTACCTGCTTTTATTCACATAATAAAGTGTGGCCTGATGTGTTTACACAACTTGTACATCTTGATAGCTTTAGATGGGATAGGTAAAGCTTACTACTGAATTAGGTCTACCTATACATGGCAGCATCATATACTGAGACTGTAATGGTCTTTACCTATAGATTGGACAGATGCCTCTACCTGGAGGTTGAAAACATTTGCAAATGTCTAATATACACTACAGCCATTTTGTACAGTTTTAGATGTACCATCTTCCTATGCACTGGAATACCGGACCTTTTATCCGCCATTTTCCTAAGGATACCATATCCTAATTTCCATACCATAATTTATTTTTTTCCTTTGTCCCTTATTAAATTATATTTCAGAAGAAAGAATGCACAGGAATAAGCAGTGCATCTTTCCAACTTCAAGAGGGAACTACCATGGCATTTTATACAAGAAATTTGTAACCTATTGGCACATAGAGAGACAGGTCAGCCCAACTGGGGTGCTTGGGCCCTGCAGCCTCCTCGTGAGAAGAGACTTCAGCTATATTTATAAGGACTTCTGCTGAGGTGGGATTAGGTTTTGTACAAGGCATGTAGAGAATAATGGAGGGAGGGAGGAAAGGAGGGAGGGAGAAAGGGCAAAACCAAAGCTAATCAAGTCACAAAAGATGAAAAGGAGAATAAGAAAATCCTGCTTTGCAGAAGCAAAATTGGACCAAATCAGGACCCAAGGAATCTGGCCTACAAAGGTCAACAGAAAGTCTTTGGCACCTAGGAGAGATTTTAGACAAAATTTTTGCATGAGAGACCTTTTCCCCTGTTGAATAGAAAATGTACAGCAGGTTGTAGGACTCCCCAGCTGGGCAATATTTTTGCTGAGAGTCCCTTTCATATCTGCAACTATGAAAGACTCCTGATTCATGCTGAAACCTATAAATTACATTGTTATTTGAATTGACCTAATGATATCAATTGCTTATTTGACTTCATGAAGGGGAAAGGATAGAGGGAAGAAATTTAATATAAACTATAAATATAAAAACCAAATATTTGCAAAATATAGATGCAATAGGTAGTTATCTATACAATGTATTATACACATAAAGCAGGTTTACCTTGTATCAATACAGGTTATTTATGAGATTATTATGATTTTTCACTTAATTCTTTTTTTTCCATTTTTAATTTTTTTAAAAAATACACATTCTGAAGGGTTTGGTAGAGAAAGGTGATACCTTTCCATTTTATATATTTGATGATATATTTCAAATTAATAAGAAATTTGAAGCCCTCTGAAGGTGCGCTACAGTGGACCACTATCAACTACTTCTAACACCTATGCTACAGGCAGCCATAATCCTGAAAACCAAACTGGAGCCCAAGTTATTGGTTAAACATGTAATGACTTCGACTGGATTGGCTTTTTTTCCTTCCATCGAGACTCTTCTAAACTGGAAACAGACTCTCTTTCAATGCTGCTATAATCTTGAATCTTTACTTATCAGTACAAGACTATCATTTGCATTTTAGTCCACCTAAACCATTCTAACAAAAAATCCTATATGAGTTTCTTACTGTTTGAAAGAGCATTTAGAAGTATGGCAGCAGAAGAGGACAGTTACCCAAACCAGTAATCAAGACAAAGAATATTTCTATATTTTAGTTTTAGCACTTAAAATAATGTTTTTGACTACATAAATAATCTTATGTGGCAGTTTTTATGTCATTTGGGTGATTTGAGACTTGCTGCTAAGAATCAGCCATACTGTATGTGTGTGTGAGCCTTATTTTCCTTTCTTCAGAAAAAGTTGCTCATTTGATGAGAATTTAAAAAATGACAGTGACTTGCCTTCAAGACTTGAATGCTTGAAACTTGTTTTGCAATCAATGTAGAACACAACTGGCCTGCTGCAAGAAAATATCACCTTGATGATGTTGTGCTGGTGTGGTTTTAGCTCTCACACAGAGATTCAGCACTTTACCAAAAGAAACCCATGCGGTCTTTCTCTTATCAATGCTTCTTTTGAAGTATTAATATAATTTAGCAGTTGGTAACTGCAGAGCAATATTATTAGGGAATTATAGTAATAACCCCTTGACAATGTTACTTCTATGTTCTTACTCTGATTTATAATTAAACCACCTACAGGTGTGTAGAAGTAATACAAAATGTCAGGCTTAGACGACAGAAGTGAATTTATTTATGAAAAAAATCTGTCTTTTTCAAAAGCAGTGGTGTCACAGTTTAACACCAGCCAGCAACTAAGCACCACAGCCACTCGCTCACTCTCCCCGCGCTGGGATAGGGCAGAGAATCAGAAGGGTTAAAGTGATGGTAAAACTCATGGGTTGAGATAAAGACAGTTTAGTAAGTAAAACAAAAGTCGAGCACACAAGCAAAGCAAACCAAGGAATTCATTCACTACTTCCCATGGGCAGGCAGGTGTTCAGCCATCTCCAGGAAAGCAAGGCTCCATCACATGTAATGGTTACTTGGGAAGACAAACGCCATCACTCCAAACGTTATCCCCTTCATCCTCCTTCCCTCAGCTTTATATTGCTGAGCACAACATCATATGTTATGGAATATCCCTTTGGTCAGTTGGGGTCAGCTGCCCCAGCTGTGTCCCCGCCCAACTCCTTGTGCACCCCCAGCCTACTCCCTGGTGGGGTGGGGTGAGAAGCAGAAAAAGCCTTGACTCTGTGTAAGCACTGCTCAGCAGTAACAAAAACATCCCTGTGTTATCAACACTGTTTTCATCACAAATCCAAAACATAGCCCCATACTAGCAACTGTGAAGAAAATTAACTCTATGCCAGGCAAAACCAGCACAAGAGAGAAACTGTATAACCTCTGATTTGTGTTTCCAAAGAGTGAAAAAGGCATTTATAGCCATTTAAAAATCTATTTAAATATAGGAGTGTATATGTACGTATATACTTATTCATAGAAGAATATAGGAGAACGTTCATGGATAATAGCAGAAATTATTTTGAAAATTGAAAATGGACAGCTGGGAAAAACCTTATCCAACCACTTAATTTTTAAAAAAACACTATAATCAACCTACATTGAGGAGCAAAACAAATTTAAAATATGACATGCAGAAATATTTTGCAGTTACAAAACATTAATAAATAGCTTACCAGAAAACTTACTTTTCTGTGAAGTAGTTTTGGGTTTGGCAAAAGAATATATATAGATTACATATATACATATGTATATATTTAGCAATAACAACTAATTGAAGTGAAAATGTCCTGATCATCCTTAGCTGTGCTTTTTATGATGTTGAATATCTGAGTAGCACTGTTTAAGCACTGTTGAATTCTATTAACACCAATTTAACATGGAGGTGCTGACCTTGCTAGTAGTAGATTTGGTAGCATACACTGATTATATAATAGTACATGATGTTCTAGGAACTCTGCATTACACAAGCAGAAAAAGGCAATCTTTTTAATATGTTTGTGTGGGTGGCTAAGCAGTCTTCAAAACATGAGTTACTTTCCTGCTGTGGTCTTTATTTTTAATGCTTTTCGAAGTTTCTAATTTAATCATTATTTTTTCTTTTTTTTTTCAAAATATCTTTTTTGCAGAGTGAGTATGTATGCTGTTAGTGACTTGTGTCTCTCTTCATCCTTACTAATGCCAGTGACACCATGGTAAGTCACTGTATCAAATCAAACATGCCATATTGATCTTGCAGATATTGCATTACAGAGTGGACTGCTATTATGTTTTGATATTTGAAAGATGACTTACAACCTAAATTATCTGCAAACTGTAAATTAAGGATTTTTTTTTTTATTTTAGAATAAAATGCATGCTGTAGTAGTACCACCTTTGAAAAGACATACCAAAATTGTGCAACTACAACACTATTCACCCACTTACAAAAGTTGAAGCTTAGCTAAAGTTCTACAAATTACTGTGTGACCTTCTTGAAAGGGAACATTCAAATAATTTGGTAAGAAAACTAGCTTGCATGAATTCAGAGCTAGTTAGGATTCCACTGTAAAAATATCTTAACTTCTTGGTATTTATCACCGTCAGATTTGTGTCATCCTAACACAGATGAAAGGACTGTTGTTTTTTTTTTTTTCCAAACAGCTGAAAGGTTTTGTAATTCCTGTTGAAGCTGCTGCTTTGGAAAGAGGGAAAAAACAGAAAGATAAGTAGGGCCAGGTAGAAGGAGTAAGAGCAACTGCAAAAAGACTGCCCTTTGTCTGAGCTTTAAAGTCAAGAGCTCAGGTTTCTATTTTCTGCACCAAAGCGATTTGTGAGGGTCACTTTAAGCAATCATTAGACAAAGTACAAAATCCCAAGCCCAAACGAAACCACGATTCTTAAAAGAACATTTAATTTTCTCTGTCTATGTAACTAATAGAGCCTAAGCTCTCTGTTTTGCAGTGCACTCAGTTCAGCAAGTCTCAAAGGTTACAGAGTGGGGAGCAGGTCTCATCAAAATTAAAAAACTGTCCATGTGGAAACCTGCCCTTTTACTGGATACTGCAAGATTGGAGGTTAATTTCAGAAACAATAACAGAGAAGTTGAGTGAAGGCTTCACTCATCAAGGATAGGTTTTGAGAGGAAGAACAGCAATAATAGCAGTTATGGTGAAAGTCATACCCATTTGTGTTTGGTTTTTTTAACAAATATTCAAACCATTTATGAGATTAGTTGATTTTAACAGCTTTTGCAGCTTGATTTTTAAATAGGAAAGAGATGTTTGAAATTACTAAGATGTTCCATTTGATGCCTTTAGAATGAAAATGCGTGTTTCTGAGCAATAATAAATGGTTTAATTTCACAACAGATAGAAGAAAACCAAGATAGAAGTTGCAACACCTGTTCTCATGCTTCTGAAGTGAATTTTTCAGAGTGATTTAAGAGACCACAATGACACTTCCCCGCCCCCCAAAAAACCCCAACAAACCAACAAAAAAACCCACAACAGTTTCAAATGGATTTTAAACCTTTATACTGAAAAAGCATAGGAATGTGGTAATAATACATGTGGTTATAGACCAGAGGACAAAATACTATAATTCTATATCTCTAAATACTAGGCCTAACCAGGTAGCTAGCTAGATTTGGTTTAGGTGCAGTTACTTCCTAAACTATCTAGTGTGTTAAAAATAACAAATAAGCAAAGTATGCAGTCAAAAGTATGTCAGAGTCCTTTAGCTATGTATTCACCATAGCACTGCATGTAGTCTGCTGTTCCCTTTATTTTTAGCAACTGGATGAGAGATGAGAAGTTGATTAATCAAGGTATGCTCCTTTTTCTCTCATGTTATCATTTTGATTAATTATTAATTACCCAGCTCTTTCCTACCTTTATTACCTCCTTCTTGTATACTGTCAGATTTGGACAACTTTTGAACTATGTGACTTGACTTACCTCCTCAGACCACATTCCGATGCTTTCTTAAACACAGAGGCCTATGGCATTATATACTGCAATATGCCAGAGAACTTTGTTTATGAGAACAGACAATTGGATTTAATGTATATTAAGTTTATATATATGTGCAATAAATGTCTGTTTATGTATGTTTAATGTTCAAACCCATGAACTTTAGCTGATGACCTGCAGCATACAATGAAAGGCTAGAGAGATTTCTAAGTAATAAAAGGGAAATCATATCATCTAACAGTTTGTTAAGAAGACTGTAATTAAAATGTTACAGCCATCTTAAATTAACATTTTCTGAAGACTTGTCAGGTATAGCTTACTGTAAAGAAAATGCTAGAAACATTTTAATAATTATTTAAATTCTATCAAACATCATATGATATTTATTCAAGGAGAATTCAAGTGTTATTTAAATGTTAAATATAATTATTATTTTCAGTCTTTTTTCTAAGAAAGGAATAAGAATTATTGAAGCCAGTCAGTTTGACAAAATAATGAAATTAGTTTGGCTCCACTGTATCTCATTTCAAAACCTCAGGTGAATGAAAATAAATTCCAGTATTACATGGATAGATTTTTATGCAAATTGGATTGCCATTCATTTATTGTAAGGGTTGCTAAGGTAATACTTTTATACATCTGCAATTTTTTTTTTCCTGACTGTAAATTTACTACAGCACAAATTCAGAAAGAGAAACAGTTATTTTATGTATCTGTTTTAAAAGCACAAAATATCTAACAGCACAAATTTAAACTTGACTTTATCAATTACTTTCAGTAGATTTTTAGATGGGGTAATTTTGGAACATCTGGCTTAAGAAACAAGTTAACTATCAGTAGAACCATTTAAAAGTAAGAGGTTTTGTGTTAATTGTTTAAATGAAAATTCATGAATGTTTATAAAGCCAGCAAACTGCAGGAAAAAATGAGTACGCATGCTCAAACCCAATAACCAAGACTCTTCTTGGTAGCTTTTAAGTCCTTTTGTGTCATTGTAAACCTATAAACAGGTAATAAACCTCTTAGAATGACTAAAAGGAAATCCCATGACATTTTAAGTGATGTTAGTATAAATCTTTTGTACATATACACACTTTGTGAAAGACAGTATTAAGATGCTTGCTTATATATAGACAATCTGTGGACACCTGTGGATGTCAATTGTTCAAGCAGTTAAAAAGAAAGGTAGTTCCAGAGTGGAGTCACTTTGTATGAACCCTTCAGTGACAAACACTGCAGCTATCATTAGTAAACAACAGACCCTGACACATAAACAGCAGCTTTGTTAGAATACTGAATTTGTTCTGGTTAAAAATTTTAAGTTCTGTTTCTTCAAGAAAAAAACAGTGTCTTTTTTTTTTTCTTTAATTTTATTTTAAAAACCACCCAAACAAATATTCCCTAATTTTTAATACAAACCTAGATAGATTATATATGTAAGTGTATCCTGAATCGAGTGTCATTTTTCAGTAGAATAATTACAAGACACAGTAGTAATACGTAGCTTTCATAAAGATTTATCACTTATATTTTCATAAAGTGGCAAATCCTTTTTCTTCCTTTTTTCAGATAGGAAAACTGAAACAGAATGAAGGAGTGACCTGCTCAAATTCAGCTAGAAAACTGTGACAAAATTTGAAACTGAACCCTTACCCCTGATTCTTTGTTGAGGCTCAAGCTGTTATAACAGAAGGAAGCAGAAAGAGCTACTTCTCTGCTGAAACTGCACATCTAAAAGAGTGCTTCAAGTCTTGATAAAGAAAAGTTAGTGTCAACAGCAGTCTGTGAATGTTACTCTGGTCCTGATTCAAGCTTACCCAGTGGGAAGAAAGCTGGGCCACTGTGGACATGACTTGAGGAAGTCTAGGGGGAAGCTTGAACAAATGATTTCTGATCTATGAATGAAAATATGGCAGCTCAGAATCTTTTCATCTGCTCAGCTGAGAAATTTCTCCCTATTCAGTTGCAAATAAAGACACTTTTTTTCCATGCTAGTTAATAAAGACAACAGGTAGGAACATTTTCTAGACACCAGCTCAGAGGATTTGGTGGCAACAAATAACCACACAATTTAACTTGCTTAGATAGATGCCCAAGGATAGCTGTGTTATCTATAATGAGCTCATTAATGTCTATAGGTCAAAGACACGTATTTTAAAAGCTGTCCAAACAGATATAGTACTTAGTCAATTAATATAACAAACCTCATTATCTTTTTTAAGAAAAATATGTCTAAATTGTGCTTATTCAAATTAATTCAAAATGTCTGTAAACTTTGCACCGATCAGCTTTACTTGGCATGAAAACATTTCACTCTTATGTCATCCTCGCATATATCAAAGATATTTCTCTTTAAAATTAGGTTAACTCCACTTTTTTTTCTGTAGAGAGTTCCTTCCATTATTAGAGGTGCTTTCATAAACCATAACAATGAAAAGAAATGCTTTGTTGGCCTGCCTTTTGACAAGATTCCTACTGAGTTATTAAAAAAAAAATAAAAAAATATTGCACTAAAACCTATCAGGGGTTAACTTTAAGACATTCCTGTATGTTTTACTCTGCAAGTTTGCTTCTCATACATTGTCAAATAAATACAATTAGGTAAAAATCTAATGCTAAAAATCAAGTTAGCCTTCAGTTAAGAATCAGTGACTCACAAAAGGTGCTTAGTTAGTTAATACTTCAAAAGTTGAAATTTAATTAATACAACATAGTTCAAAACATTCATCCATGCCTGAATTTTGCAAAATAGCAGCTGATGAACAGAATATTGGGAAAATAAAAAAATAAACGAAGAAGCAGGGCGGCTCGGGGGTAAAACACTAACTTTCATCTCTTCTTTGATTCTGTGTTCAATCATCCACTGAGGAAACAGTCTAGATCACAAATCCACACGTAATTATCAGCATGGGCATGATCCCCACCTCTGCTCCCAAAGTTTATGACTAATCTGTTATGAAGTTTTAAAATCTTCCAGCAGAAGAAAGAATTCTGGCAGGTCAGCATTGCGGTCACTATACAATAAGAAAGATCCATGGTTTATGGACAGAAAAATTGTCGCCTTTACACCTCCCTGGTACATATGGCTTTGAACAATTTTCAGGTGAGTACATTCTCAACCTCAGTCCACGTATAATCTATGTCCTGAAAAGTTCTCAATAATATTCTCCACTTTATTTGTCTCTTCTTCAGGGAAGAGGTTCTGAAATCTGACTCATAGTCCTAAAAATTTTCAGTGTTCATCATGATACTTCATATAATATATCTGCTTTCCCTTTCCACATAATTAAAACAGGTAATTATTAGAAACTTCAACTGATAGAGTATTCATTCTCTCTTATGTCTTCCACCTGCATGGCACCAAAGTCTCCTCTTCACATTACTGACAGGTGAACATAGTAAAAGAAATCACATCTGAAGAGAAACAAAATGTTCATTTTAGTACACAAATTTTAAGCAGTTTCCAGCTACCTTATTTACTATGATACATACCAAATCAGGGACTGTAATACATGCTATTTTCTGCATAGACCACAGGTGAGCTCTAGCCCTGTAAATATGGTTTTGCCACTGCTGGGGGCAGGCATCAGACTGTGTTGGGTCCCAGGGGGTGGCTGGGCTGCCCTTAGCCCGGGCAGGTCTGAGCTGGGTTTACCAGTGCCCATTGCCCAGCCTGTCTGAGCTCCAGCTCCGTGAGTGCCACCGGGGAAGGGGCTGACAGCCTGTCGTGGTTTAAGCCCAGCCGGTAACAAAGCACCATGAAGCTGCTCGCTCACTCCTCCGCCCCTCCAACCCCCTGGCCCTGGGTGGGATGATGAGAAAAAATATAAAGAGAAGCTCATGGGTCCAGACAAGGACTGGGAGGGATCACTTTCCATTTTTGGTCACGGGCAAAAGACAGGCTTGACTTGGGGAAGAAACATGATCAATTTAATTTACTACAAATCAAATCAAAACAAACATACCAAGATGTAAAACCAAACTTTAGAACACTTTCCTCCACCCCTCCCCAGCTCAAATCCACTCTTGTTTCTCTCTACCTCCTCCCCCCGGAGGCAGGGGAACAGGGGATGGGGTCAGTTCACCACACATTGCCTCTCCTTCCTCCTCAGGGGGAGGACTCCTCACACTCTTCTGCTCCAGTGTGGGGTCCATCCCACGGGACACAGTCCTTCACGACCTTCTCCAATGCGAGTCCTTCCCATGGGCTGCAGTTCCTCACAAACTTCCCTGGCGTGGGTCCTTTCCATGGGCTGATCTTCAGTCACAGACTGCTCCAGTGTGGGCTTTCCCATGGAGTCACGGCCATCTTCGGGGGCATCCACCTGCTCCAGCGTGGGCTCCTCTACAGGCTGCAGGTGGGCATCTGCTCCCCTGCTCCCCTCCATGGGCTGGGGGGAACAGTCTGCTGTCTCACCACGGGCTGCAGGGGCATCACCTCCTGCAGCACATCTCCTCCCCCTCCTTCCTCACTGACCTAGGCATCTGCAGAGGGGTTCCTCTCACATTCCAATCCCACTACTCACTACTAGTTCCCCTTCTTAAATCTGTTGTCCCAGAGGCACTACCACCATCACTGATTGGGTTGGCCTGGGCCAGAGGTGGGTCCGACTTGGAGACAGGGGAGCTTCTAGGAGCTTCTCACAGGAGCCACCCCTGCGGCCCCCTCCTCACCACACAAACCCAAAATACAGCCCCAGGCAGTCCCTACCAGACAAATGGGCCCTGGGGATATTGGGATGCTGTGAGGCAGCTTTAACCCCTTTCCATGGTAGCAAGGGGAAGGGAGTAGGTGGGGATGGGAAAATGTATTAAAAGAAAGCCAAGGGGACCCCAGACTAATGAGGAAAAATATCCTACCATCAACACCATACTCCTCCCAGTGAAGACTTCAGGATACTCGGAACTCAAACATCCTCAGTCTTCTTCAAGACAACTGAAATTGTCAGCCTTGGGACACACTGGAACCTTGAAAAGGTGAGCATAACTCTACAGAAAATGGGCAGATACTAGAAACACTCAAATAACAGTTTTAATTTTTTTTAATAAGGCTTTTCTGTTTCACTTGCATGATTTGGACTATTAGAGCATTATGGCATTAATTGTACTAATATACTTATAGCTCTATGAATAAAAGATGCTTCCTTTCACCCATACTGAGATTTTGGATGTAACAGAGCAGAATTAGCTGCTAAGGCTAGGTCTTTTCTCTACATCCATCATTTACTCATACTAGAAGCTTATCTTAGTAAAAGAAGACACAATTAGCAGATGGAAAGTCAGGAATTTGATAATCTATATGGTTTGTTTCTCTCTTGGGATTGCTTGTTCTCAAGGCTAGGAATCCTTTTCCCAAATGAAGAGAAATTAGTCAGGAATGGTGCTATGGTGGTACCAGTATGATATAGCCACTGTAACAGCCTGAATCTGTTGATGTTAGCTCTGTAGCACTAGTGGTGTCCTTTTGAAGTAAACATCCTAGTCATTCCTACCTTACAGTCATAGCATCGCAGAGTGACTCAGGTGGGAAGGGACTTTGGGAGGTCTGTAGTCAGACCTGCTACTCGAGCCAGCAGGGCCAGCCTCGTCTTGAAAATCTCCAGGGATGGAGTCCACACAACTTCACTAAGCAACCTACTCCCATGCTTGACTGCCCTTGTGAGGAAAAAGCTTATTCTTATATCCAGCCTTAAGCATCTTGTTTCAATTTATACCTACTCTTTTTGTCATGTCCACCCACTCGCACCCCCCCACCCCCCATCCCTGCAGCCATCTCTTTTCCAGGATGAACAAGCCCAGCTCCCTCAGCCTCTCCTCACATGGCAAGTGCTCCAGCATTGATGGACTTCACATCCTTCCTCTTACCTTGCTTCAGTTTGTAGATGCCTCTGTTGTACTGGGTGACCCAAACTGGACACAGCATCTTGGTATGATCTAATGAGCAATGAATAAAAGGGAGACTCACTTCTCTGAACCTACTGTCTGTGCCTCTGTACATAATAGCCCAGGATATTGCTGGCCATCTCTGCTGGCAGAGTAGGCTGCTGGCTCATGCTCAGCTTGCTTCTAGCTCAGAAGCTAGCACTCCTTCAACACAGCTCAGGTGGAAAATGAAGGCCCCAGGCTGAGAGCTCCTAGGTCCACTGGTGTGGGTAGAGGTCCCAGGTGAGGTTGATCAGGCTTAGTACTACTCAAGGTGCTGCTGCTCTGCACTATTAGGTAGAGTAGAAGTAGTCTTTGTTGACCTGCTTACAGAACCTTGCACTCCAAAGACATTTGAGGACATGACACCTGACCGTTCCTCTTAAGCATCCTGTTACAGAGGTACTGGGAAGGAGCAAATAATAAGTACATTTGTGGATAAGATGTTACATCCTAAGGCATTTCTTGAATTGTTCAATATCATCAACTGTGTGCTTGGAAAGGCTTCTGCTATTGCTAATTTTGTCCGGGAAGGATTTACGATTTCATGAGCAAACAGTGTGGCCAAAGGTTTCATTAAGTGCCGTCATTTAGTGTATTTGTTTGGATAGTCTACAGATAAATTGAATAAAATGTTGAAAGATAGAGGATAGTTAGATAATTAGATCTGTATTAAAAAAGAAAATGAAAATGCGCATATTAAGAAGCAAGTCTTTCCTTCTGAGAGTGATGTGGGAATTCAGAAGCAAAAATACACTGTTCTGCTTATTGTGACAATAACTCCATTTAAAATTGGACTCACTAAGAGATACTTTTAATTACTTGTAAAGATCTAATTTCCCAGAAAAATATATATCCCTGAAGACCTCATTCTTCTGCTTAGTCCAAAAACCAGGTTCAACATGAGGAACGGTGGTAAAAATTTCTCATCCCACAGCATGTTTCTGAAAAGAGATAGAAGACATGTAGCTTTTTGACCATTCAATGCCTGGCAAGTGCACTGACGTTGTCTGCTAGTGTGCTAATTAGTCTCAGTTGAGGCCGTGGTTTTATTGATGTGTACACTTGGCTTCTGGCCATTGGATCAGGGTCACAAAACTCATTTCATGTAGTTCTTGAACTCTGAATTAAAGGTGTATGCGTACAAGTGTTATTTGTAACTTGTTACTTTGCTAAAACTGCGCTAAGTCAGTACAGTATTAAGATGATTTAATGCTACTGCCTATGTGCTAACTGTTCTCTTAACACGTGTGTATTAACCATTGAAATCTGGAGGAGTGCCCTGCCACTGCCTCACTCTGGAAGCGGCACCCTGAAAAGGTGTTATTTCTGAGAATGACATCTTGGTGTCAGCAAAATACTAGAGTTACATGTTATATAATTTCTAAAAGTACAGTCTTCAAGGAAAGATCTTTCAGGGAATCAATGGAGGGCCATAAGTAAAAACTTTGATGTTATTTGGGTAGGCAAGTCACTACAGTGACCACAATTTTCAGCTGGGAAATTGGTCAAACTGACGTGCGGAAAACAGACTCCACAATCAGTGAGATTGTAAAGTAGGTATGTTCATTCAGCACTGGGCAGCACGGGGGGTAGTCCCACCAAAGTCGTGCGCGCCTGACTTGGCAGTTCGCTTTAAATTTATACAGTCAAGAGTTACATATACATACAGTTTCACAATACGCCTATACATAGGCATTACCTATCCCCGCTTCATATTAAAATTAGCTCCAGGAAGTCATTTCCATAGTCTCCTCTCAACTGTGCTTGCGCAGTGCCTCCTTATGGTGGTCGTCTGGTGGTGGTGAAGATGAAGGCTGTATGTCCTCTTCGCGGTGAACTCTTAACCTTCTGTCCCTGCGCAGACTCAGTCGCTCCTTGGCATTTATCAAATCACAAGGCTGGTCCTGGCTGGTTCTTGGGGTCGACTGCTGCTTCTTATCAGGGACTATCTCCTGCCCCAGCCAGCCTCAACAATGCAAACGTTAAACATCACTTCTCATCCCCTTGGGCCATGTCTACCTCTATTGAAACTTTTTTAACTTCATTATAAGCTAGATAATTATTAAACAATTCCTATCTACATTCATATATCTACTATATCTACTAAGGTTCCTTTGGTTCCCCATCTCAATACTGTCATTTTCTCCTGGTCTAATTTCCCTAACCACTGCTGACTACAGTTAAGTTTATTGTTCTACATGTGTGTACTAAGATCTATTTTGTATTATTTATCACTTAATATATCCTACTTCATTGTTTATTTCCCATCCTTCCTTTGAATCCAATTTAATGGAATACTGTTTTGTTTTTTGTTTCTCTGTACCCTTTTGTCCTTCACTGTTTTCTGTTACTTATTATCCTATTTTTCCATTTCTCTTTGTCTGGAGCTTTTGTCAAAGCCCATTCTGTTCTTTTTTGATCTCTGGAGAAACTGCAGAGGCTATGCTCATACCTGTGCTAGGCTGGGACAACCTGTTTCCATATTTACATGGACAGCTAGTCTTCTTTTCTCTGTTCTTTTCAGCTGCAGTTATGGCTTGCTCTGCATCTGGTTTGCTGTGAGATGGTAGACTGGCTAGGATGGACTGGAGGAGGTCTGACACTGTTAGGACTTCCTGGAACATTTGCGGAAAATCTGAGGAAACCAGAACTCAAAAAATTAAGCTAAAATTCAGGTGTGAGTAGAATGTGATGGGTCTAGAAGGCCCCTGGTTGCTTTTCATTTTGGTTGTCATAGAAATATAACATGCTTTGGATGCATAGAATCATGTTTTCTGATCCTTTTGAAGTAATGCATGTATTTTTTTCTTATAATTTGTGAGATCTTCCAAATTTCCAACATGGACAGAACTGAATAGAATAAAATTTAAATAATGAAACTTCCAATTAAATAAGGACTTTCAGGTTTCAGGGAAAAAAAATACTTTGGAACCAAGCTATAGAAACAAATATTTGAAAAAAAATTAGTTTTACACCTACAACTCATGTAGCTGCTGCATAGGAAAATAGGCCTATATAAGTAAAAGACATAGAATTTCGTGTTATAAGAAGATTTCTTGTGCTTGGAAAAATTGGCTCATAAAATTAGGTTTTAACTCATTCTTCTTTAAATGTCTGTTCTGATCCAATGTCGGGGAAGGTTTTGATATGATCCCAAGAGCGAGCTTAAGACACAAACGAGGTCAAATACCATATACCCAAAAGAGCTTTTATTATCAAAAGTAGAAAATAGTAGCGATAGGATAGAATGGAAGAAGAGGCAGAATTCAAGCAAGCAGTCAGGATAGAGTGGCAAGGATAGTCACCACCATGGATCCAGTGGCGTCCTGTTGGTCCTTAGTCTTCAGTTCTTTGATGGTGGGTGAACACCATGGCTTGTCTCTATGTTTTTTTTATAGGACATAGTTCGATGACACATGCACATATGTACTGTTCACACACTGTTCATGCGCTGCAGGTTTCATCTATCACACCACCTTCGAGTGATCAACACCAGAAACCAGTATCTTTTCTCAAAGACTACAGTTTCCATGAGAATGGTAGTCTCCACATTCTTCATTGGCTCCAGCCTGTCTCCGGCCCTGGATGCCTCAATGGCCTGGTAATCATCCTTTTGGACAGAGGAGTGCCCTGCTTAAACAAGCCATCTCTGGGATAAGTCACAGCAAACAATCCTTGAGATGAATGGCTTGAGATGATAGTCCAGTCTCTCACAACAAACAATCTTTGACGTAGCGTTCGCCGCATATCAAGGTGCCACGATTAGATCACTGATCACCCCCCAGACCAGGGAAAGAGACAGATAACACACACAGTGTGAGCGCCAACTTCCGCCTTTTATTGCGCAGTCAATTCCTTTTATACTAACAAGGGTAGGCGGGATTACAGACACATCATAAGGCTGCGACTAACCCTCTAACTTTCCGTGACATCGCGAGATCTTCCGAACGCCGAACCCTACATCTCCCCCCTCTCTATGACGAGTTGGCTTCTATTGTTATGAACAATTCCACACCAAGAAATAACTAAGTAAAGTGCTATGAGTATAAACATATCTCTACAACTAAGTTGAAACACTCTATCTTAAACACCCGTAAATGTCCCATTTACCCTGCAGAGCAAAGAGCTCCTTTATAGAAATTCACACAGGAGGTAGATTGAAAGTTATACAGATACATCATGAGGCTTGGAAAGAATTACTTCTATTACTCTATAAAGTTTATCATTGGTGCACTGATGTTGACTTAATGTCTGAGGCACCTGGATTCCTGGCTGCGAACTCTGATAGCCAGATCCCATAAAGGCACGTATTGATGGACTCTGAGAGGGACGTCGTCCAGATACACATCAGGGTCCCCCAGTTGGCTTTGCATCCACTGCCAGAAATTTGTAGCGGATACCCAAGGTGTCACAAGCCAGGAAAGGATGACAGCAACCTGTAGGAAAAACACTCAAACACTACGAGGTTAGGGCAGGACGAATCATACGACTAGGAACCCATTTCAGTAGCCCTTCAGGTGTCTGTACACAGGCATACCCTCGCCCGAGACAACGCAACTCAAACGGCCCATCCCATTGGCGTGTCTGAAGGTCACGCATGCGGACCAACGGGTAGGGACCTTTCTCTTCCGCATTCGTAAAGTGTCGTTGCGCCGCCGTCTCTTCCAAGTCCCCTCGAACTGTCTGATTTAATGAAGTTAACCCAGTTAACAGAAGACGCTGTGTACGGAGAGCAGGTGTGTTTTCCTGTAACCAGGAGGGCTCCTCCTGCTCCCCCTCCCTAAGCCGATCGAGTAAGGCCTTTAAAGTTCGATGTGCTCGTTCTACAATGGCCTGGCCAGTGCTATATGAGGGATGCCATGTTTACTTAACAAGCTGAACAAGGTAAAATTATTACAATAGCTAAAATCACAATAACTACAATAATGCCCGTAATTCTTTAAGCCAACCCATTACCCCTAATGACCCAAACCATGAGGACTATGAGGAAGATGAACCATCCATACATTCTTGTGCCATCTTGCTCCACGAACTCATCCCAGCAATCGGTAGGTGCCAGCTTTCCATGGGCGTCCCCACAGAGGCAATGATGGCCTCACTGTACACCAGCCCGATGCTCTTTGGAAAATCCCGGTATTTATACATTTGCAGAGGAACGGGTTTTGGCACACGTGGCCAGTGGGTGCCAAAAGTCTGCCTCGGTTGCAATCTATGACGCATGCGCTCGCTGGCCAGGTGCGCTGCACGAGTCATAGCCATCTTGTCTATTGGTTCGTGGGCTTTATGATGCGGTTGCAGTGCACAGAGAATCTTGACCTGTTATGTTAGCCAAGGTGACCTATACATTAGTTTTTGACTGAGGTGGTATTCATATTGCCACACCATCTATGATGCTCCAGATGATGATGGTCGTGCAAATTCAACAGGAGTCCGTCGTGGGCCTGTATCTGTGGAAACACAATCAACCTCGTTCCCAGGTTATTAATGGAAATAGACCTTACCCCTAATTTTGGCTTAAACTAACTTTTACGTTTACCTCACACTGTCTTCCCGTAATCACACTATGTTTAATCAAATTATGCTTAACACACTTTTTACCCAAAGCAAGTTCTATATACAATAAGGCATGTTGTTCTAAAAACCTCTCTGAAGGACTCAATGTCTGCTAGTCCTCTAAGGTGTAATACTCTATTAGTCAGAATCTGTCAGATCAGTGGCTCCAGCACCCGCTGGTGCCGTCCCAGTTGCCATTGGGAAAAAGTCTTCAATTTCTCAAGGACTTTCCAGTGAAATGCCTCCTTTTTTTTTTTTTTTTTTTTTTTTTTTTTTTTTTTTTTTTTTTTTTACTCTCCTCCAATGCCTCTCCCTCTCGTCTGCAGAGGCTACTGCAGGCGGCTCCGCGTCTATCGCGGGCGCGGTTGGTTTCACCGTCTCTGGTTCCGAGAGGCGGGATGGATGAAAGGGCGGTGGCGGGGGCGCGGATGGTTCTGCCCGGGGGCCGGCCGCGGCCGCGCCTGGCGGCGGCCATTCCATGGCCGGCTGACACGCGCCGCTGCAAGGCGGCGGAGGGGGGGGCGGAAAGGAAGGCAGGAGGGAGGGGGCGGAGGGGGTGCAGCTGACGGCTCAGCAGGCACAGGCTCAGGCAAAGGCTCAGGAGGCTCCGTCCGCTCTCCCGGCAAGGGCTCCTGATTTCCCCCGCGGGGGGTGTTTCCTCCTCTGCCACAGTCTCCAACCCCCGCTGCCTCCCAGTTATCCCCTCCGCGGGTGGCCGTTCCTCCCACTCTCTCAACTAACGGTACAAATCTCCCTTAACGTCCCCGCCTGGATTCCAGTCCAAGAGGCACTCCCCCAAGTCCTTCCGAACCTCCCGCCGTAACTCCCCCCATGGACACTGCGGAGGGGGCTCGTCCGTCCCCGCTGGTACCGTCTCTATCGGAAAAACCTCCGTCTCTGCCGCACCCTCCGCGTCCACGCTCTCAGTCAGAGATGGACCGCTCTGTGAGCCCCGCTCCACAGCCGCCCACTCCGTCCGAGTTTGACTCACTGTCCCTGGGGGCACTGCCCCCCCCTTGTTTTTGAACCGGCGCTTCATCCGCAAACAAAACAGCTCGCGCCGCCGACCGACACTCCCCAGCTTTCCGTCCTGCTGTAACTACCTCCTCCACTCTCCCCCACGCTTGTAATCGTTCCGCAGCTCCGCGCTCACCCGCGAATGCCGACTGGAGCAACAGTTCCCGAATCTCTCCCCAATTTGGGGGACTTAATACTTCTTTGGGAGAGCCCATCCCTCCCCGGCGCAGCACCCATTGGATGCATTCGCCCGTGGGGCCCCTCCTAATCGTTCCGTGAGCACCCACCTCATCAGCCAACACTTTCAACACCTGAATCACTTGCGCAAGTTCCATCGTCGCCTAGTGCGACCGATCACGTCGGGGTCACCATTATGTAGCGTTCGCCGCGTATCAAGGTGCCACGATTAGATCACTGATCACCCCCCAGACCAGGGAAAGAGACAGATAACACACACAGTGTGAGCGCCAACTTCCGCCTTTTATTGCGCAGTCAATTCCTTTTATACTAACAAGGGTAGGTGGGATTACAGACACATCATAAGGCTGTGACTAACCCTCTAACTTTCCGTGACATCGCGAGATCTTCCGAACGCCGAACCCTACACTTTGAGACAAACAACTCAAGATAACAATTCAGTCTCTCACAATGTCCACAATGCCGTTATGGATTGATCACCTAGATTCTTACATGGTCAATGGAGAGAGTTAGCTGTGTTTTGCATGCAGTTCATCTGTCTTGTGTTATATTTTTAGGATGAGATTAATGGAACTATGGAAGTGACTGTTTTTCTCCCACTGACTACAAAGGCAGCCTAAAAGAGCCTCTCAGGTGCAGGTTTTGTATGATTACGCTTAAAATGAGATTATATGCCTCTTCAGCCACTGGTGAGGAAAACAGCATGACATCTATTGGTGAAAGTTCAGCAGGCCTAATTTGCATCTACAGAATTAGTTTTGTCAGAAAGCTACTGGCAAGCACTACTTGTAAGGCACTGCTTTCCTTCAGCAGGCTGCCCTCGTGCTGGCCCTGCATTCTAGAGCCTATGATGAAAGATGCCAGAGTGTGAAAAACACTGCTTTGTGCAGAACAAATTATAAAATGCTGCTAAACCAGAGTTAGTTATATCATTCTTTTTAAAGGCTGTAGAAATAAGAAGGGCATATAAATAGCATGAGCTTTAGGGTATTGTACAACACAGCAGCTTCTGTACTCCTCAGGATCATTCTGCAACGATACTCTGTAATGTTACCATTACTTTATTACTCTGCATCATTACAGAATATGAAAAAAACCTCATTCATTTGCATGAAAAATTCCTCAATATTTTTTTTGTACAAATCTGACTATGAAATTCCCATCTTTCAATGAGATTAGTCTATCTTCATCTATTAGTTGTCGCGTCCCAAAGTTGGAGCGACTCAGGTTCATCGATTTCCTTTGTCAGAATTAAGGTGAAACGACACCAGGGGAGTTCAAACAACAATCAACATTTATTCAACCTAGCTAACTTTGTCCAAGTACACATGAACTTATTAATATGAACCTTGCAACATGTCATTAAGCCGCCGTTTGAGAAGAGGAGGGAAGTATAGAAAAATGAAATGGAAAAAGGAACATGAAACTGTGTCAGAAGGAGAGCCCTCCTGTTGAGTCACGAGGTTCAGAGCAGACCCCCTTTCTGGACTCTTTCTCAAAGAGGAGCTCAGGGGTGGCTAGATCCACTCCTAGTCTCAGACTTGGTCAATGGTTTATGTTTAAGAGGATGAGGTGTAGGGACTGTGGGAGAGAGAGAAGGAAAAGAGGGAGAGCTAGAATGAGAGAAAGAATGAAAGAAAGAGAGAAGAGAAGGGTTTCACCAGTCCTGGGTCCAGCGTTGGTCCAGCCAGCTTAGAGATCCAGTTCCGGAGGGCGCACACTGAGGACTCGTTCCCTCTTCTTTTATAGTGTGTTAGTTGATGATCTCAACATGCGCAGTTCCCACACTTGGGGTTCACTGGAATTGGTCAGTGAGCTTTGGGGGCGGGGGAGGGTGTCATTGTGGAGTTGCCTCTCTTTTCCTGCTGGCATGACCGCTTAAGATAGAAGCACAGTCCCAACTTCCATGGGGCCTTCTTCCTCCAGGAAGGCATAAATTGTGTTCCTTCTCCTGGTCACTTAAGATAAGGAATTGGGGCTTTGGAGAAGTGCATTCCCACCCTCCGTAGGGCCCTCTCCTCTGGCCGCATTGTCCTGTTCACAAAACTCCAGCATTTTTACAGAGGCTGTTTTCTCCAGCAAAGCTCTTTAACACATGTTTGAGACATTGAATTTGTCAGACTGTCACATTAGTCTATCTCTTCAGTCTCACTGATGCTATGATGAGGAATAGTGTATAATTGCTCTTCAGGAATTAGTCACAAGCATAACACGTTTTGTCATGAAGTAAGTTTGTAAAGTATGTTAAGAAGCAGGTTTGTAATGATGTTAAGTGTACATGCTTCTAAAACAAATTGTAGCAAATATTATCATCTTTACCACTTCTCTGCCTTGGCAAGAACAAAAAGAAATATCGTGTGTCAGAATCCTCATAAAGAAGATAATAGCTCTTCCTCATAAAACAATCAAACAAACAACAACCTACAATGTATCATATGTGGCCCTAAAATGTCCATCATACACACTTGTACACTATATCCAAAATAATTTCCATAGTATTATTCAAATAACTTATTCTGCTGATTTAATGTTGCTCTTTATCTACATTGCAGCATCACCAGAGTTACATCAGCCATTAACTTTGCAATATCATGAAAAAGACAGCCTAACTTCACTGACAACTGAACTTGATGATGAAATATCTAGTAACTGATAGTCAAAACCCCCTACTATATATTTTACAAATATTTCAAACCCAATCCATGAATGTTTTACAAGGATAAATGTTTTTGTTACCCCATTAACTCTAACACATCAGTTATATGAAAGTAACAAAATTTTAATCAGGGAATCAAATTCTCAGTAGGTTTCCTTTACTTATATTTAAAAAATATATTTCTAAAAGTTTTAATAAACAGCAAGCACCATAACATAATCAATAATCATTACTACTAAAGGAAGGACTGAATCCTTTATTCAAATACTTGCTAACTTTATGAATAATGCTGTTGTGGTCTGGAGGATTATCCATATGCATGAGTTAAGCATGTACAAAAACATCAACAAGGTCAAGGTCATAACTTGCTGAATGAGCCTTTTTCTTAGTTACTTTTGGACCACAAGCACATTATGCTAAAGCTTGAGTTATATCTGCTATATTTGCTGATGGCCTCCAAGCCAAATTTTGCTAAACCTACCAAACAGGCTTATGTTGGCCGCATACATTTAGCTGGGAGAAAGTCTGCAATGGTTCTTAGTTTATCTGAAAAGACTGTCAGTCCTTAATACAGGGATTAAAGTAACATGCTTTATTGCACAATTCTCAATTTTGTGTTTGAAATCTCTGCAGGATTATCCAACCTGCTGAGCATAATTTCAGAACCTAGCAGTACCATTAAAAAGAAATGTTCTATTGACTATTCTACCAAATTGCCGTTACAACAAATGACAAGGATCATGCCCCAGGGCTACCCTAAAATGTCTGATCTCTGTCCCACTGTACATTGGTTCTATGCTGAGTTGTCTGATGTTTGAAGAATATGCAAAAAACCCCACCTCCCTGACTTTCTGCATTTAAACCTTCAAAATGAATTCTCAGGCAGTGAAAAGAAAATATGCTCCTACGCTTTGCTTTATCAAGTCATATTACTTCTCCCCTTAACAACACTAATAAAACAATGCAACCATGATAACCTAGAAAGAGCTTTTGTGTTAAATGTATGTCTGCATCTTTCTCATTGTGTGGTTTCTTGACCTTCTTCCAGGTCTCTCTTATATGGTGTGTCACTAATTATTTGCATCTTTTCCAGCCTGTCTCTTCCACAGACTATCAAGTTAGTGAAGTGTTTATTTTTATTCACTATATGAGCCATTGATATATGGGATTGGTAGCTAGAAATATATAAAAGCCTGGAGTTCAAATCCATTCTTGTATTTGACCTTCATAATGTGAACAAGTAGGTATAGTTAAAGTTGATGAACTATACTGAATGAATTATATTTAGACAAGTTACTAGGTCTAGGAAACGCTTCATTTTCCTTTGATTTTATGACTATGGTTCTGTGCTCTTTAAGCTTATAATTCTCAGCAGTTTTGAGAATTAAGTGTATGTACAGCCATATTTTTGAATTATGTGGCTCATCTAACTGAAGATAGAACTATATAAGGACCTAAGAGGCAGGAAAGATTTTTCTGCAGAAGTAGTGTTCTCCATATCACAATGATAGCCCACTGAAATCTTCACTTCACTTTTCCCTCCTCTCTTTATGTTATTGCCATGGGAGTGCAGCTATGCTGGGAGAAAAAAATCCATAACATTGTCTTTATCTGGCCAATATCTCTAGGATGAATTGTGCCAAATTTGCAGAAGATATCTGTGGTTCAGATTCTCAAAGGGACTTCAGAGAGGTCTGTTCTGAGAGATTTCCACTTAAAAGAATACTGCCCAAGAGGGCAAGCAAGATATTTGCACTTCAGGGAATTGACACTTTAGAGGATAAATTAAGGTCGCACTGCAAATCCTTCCTTAATATAAATGAGAGAAGTCTGCCCCTTATTACTACATTTTGCATGGCTGCCATTGTTCTCCAGTGCCTTAGGTAGAATTTAGGCACGCTGTAGGTGTTTGAGCTCCAAATTTAGATTCTTAGCATTGCCAGCTTCTCATAACTCTCATGAAGTCCTGAATTTTGGTGATTATAGTTCAGCATCTAAATTTCCTTTTCTTTGGTCATGTGTGGTAGAGCCCAAGTGCTGAAATAACAGTCCCTTTCCATCAGCATGCTAAGCCTTGTGAAATGAGCAAAGGGAGGACTCAATCACCAAGCTGCCAGCTTGCCTAAGTGCACGGCTGAGCCATGCCCTGCAGTGGGTCAGTAGGAGCCGGCTGTGTCCGGCTCAGGGCAGCCCTGGCCTCTCCTCACAGAGGCCGCCCTGCAGCCCACCCTTCCAGAGCCTGGACACCTGCACCCCATACAGTGCTTTTTTTTCTGCAAAGTATTTGTCCTTAAATCAATGTGTTAAATTTATATTCTTAAACTCCTGTTCTTGTACTAAACTTAAAGCTGGGCTTAAAGAAAACAAGCAAAACGTAATATTTCATAAGTTTTAAAACATGCTGTTACTATTCCAACTTGTACCTGAGGACTGTATTGTTAGTTTTAGCTCGTGAAAGGGGACTTGTTTTGTATGGAGACAGCCAGAGAAACAGTATCAGTCAAATATAAACCATAAATATACTTAATTATCGGTGACCTGTTTTGTTTAACCCGGTACATCTGCCCAGAGTGCCCAAAAGTGGTATGGAATTGGCACTGGTGGGGCACAAGTGGCAGTATTCACCCATAGCACTCCATGCGGGAGGAACGAAGCGTCTCCCAGTGACCTAAACATGAAATCTGCGGTGGAGGACACTGCCATGCAGCTCACACCATGTCATCTTTCTTTCTTTATTGTTCAGCCCTCTGCTGCATGGAGAATGGCAGTCCTGAGCTGGTCATCCTTCAGCAGTACCTTCATACTTAGCTGTTTCTCTCACTGCTTCTTCATACCTTCTTCCAGGTTCTTGCCTGTGGCTGCCTCCACTCTCCAAAAGGTCACTTCATTGGCCTGTTTTTCCATAACCAATAGCTCAACAGAAATGCAGCTGAATTATAGAATACACTCTTTCAAATCCTGAAAATATCCACACCTTAACTGATACTTCTTACCTCCAGCCTCATCCACATCATTTTCTCTTGTTGCATGCTGTCCATTCTCCACAGGCATTTTAGTAAACAGTTACTTCTTTTAGGACTATTTGTACAAGTGATGACTCATCCTTACTTGTTATGATACCAGCTTTTTTTCAGATCACTGAGATAGGTGTCTTCCTGCCTTGCAAACTACAGGTGCTGTTGAATATGATTTTTTTTGTTTAAATACACTTGGATAAAAAGGAAGTATTTCATTACTGATGTAGCAACACCTATGTGGTTATATTTCTTGAGGCTTCTTATCTGATATAACGTCTTAATTCATTATCACCCTTTCATCCAAAGAGGCTCTGTGATGCAAAACCACCACCAACTCTTCATTTATGCAGTAAAATTACCCATTATTCTATCATTTTGCTGTATGACTGAAAAGTTGATTGTGATTTCACAATTCTGGATTGGTTGTTTCCCTTGTAAGCTCTTTTTGGTTTTCAGAAGTCGTATTAATCATTTTATCCTTGCCTGTGACAAATAAATGCATATTTAATCTTCACATATAAATAATGTGCTCTTCTGAATGTGCCAAACAAAATGTGATGAATGGTAGGGCCATTTTCAGTCTCTCCCTTAGATTTCCTTGTGATGCTAGTAGATAGAAGGAGAATTGAGTCTCAGTCCCTAGAGATGTGTTATCATTGTAATGGAATTAATAGAGCTGATAAAATGAATAATTCATGATGCACTATCTCTTGGAAAAGCTTTTCAAAAGAGTCCAGTGCAGACCAGCTAACTTCTGGTTAGGGACTGGCAATCAATCACTGCCCCACTTTTTTTAATCCCCTGCCCTGCTCCCCCCCCAGTTAACTGTTGTTATTAATCATATAGAATCATAGAATGGTTTGGGTTGGAAGGGACCTTAAAGATCATCTAGTTCCAGGACCCCTGCCATGGGCAGGGACTCCTTCCACTAGATCAGGTTGCTCAAAGCCCCATCCAGCCTGGCCTTGAACACTTCAAGGGATGGGGCATCCACAACTTCTCTAGACAACCTGTTTCAGTGCTTCACTACCCTCACAGTAAAGAATTTCTTCCTTACCTCTAATCTAAATCTACCCTCTTTCAGTTTAAAGCCATTACCCCTTGTCCTATCACTTCATGCTGTTGTAAAAAGCCCCTTTCCGGCTTTCTTGTAGGCACCCTTTGGGTACTGGATGGCTGCTATAAGGTCTACCTGGGGTCTTCTCTTCTCCAGGCTGAACAATCCCAACTTTCTCAGCCTGTCTTCATAGGAGAGGTGCTCCAGCCCTCTGATCATCTTCGTGGCCCTCCTCTGGACTTGCTCCCTTGAGCAGGTCCATGTCCTTCTTATGTTGAGGGCCCCAGAGCTGAACACAGGACTTCAGGTGGGGTCTCATGAGAGTGGAGTAGAGGGGAAGAATCACCTCCCTCGACCTGCTGGTTACGCTTCTTTTGATGCAGCCCAGAACACAGCTGGCTTTCTGGGTTGCAAATGTACATTGCCAGGTCATGTTGAACTTCTTGCCAACCAACACCCCCAAGTCCTTATCCTCAGGGCTGGTCTCAATCCATTCTCTGTCCAGCCTGTATTTGTGCTTGGGATTGCCCTGACCCATGTGCAGGACCTTGCACTTGGCCTTGTTGAACTTCACGAGGTTCATATAATAATTCATATAATAATGAATAATAACTGTCCTTCTATGCCCTCCCCTCTAACAGAATATAACTAAGGAAGGATTGTGGAGTAAAACAAAGAAAAGATACATAAGAAAAACTTGTCATATGAAAACCAAAGTATGTTTCTAATTGAACAGAGGGATTTAACTTTTTCCAGTAAGCTGAAATACACATACGTGTATTTCCTGTACTCAGCACCTATGTGATTTACTCTAGGAACTTCTCATTTAAAGACCATTAGTAGTAGTACCTACATGCTTTTTAACCATTCTACCCATATCTACTACCAGCACTTTAAATATAATTTGCTTATCCATGACTCAGACACGTTTCAACCACAAGATTAATTACCAGTGCACTTGGGTTCCTCAGGGTTGTGATTTCCAAGTGCTTCTGGGTAGATGATAAACCCTCTTTGTTTCTCAGAATATTTGCAGCTCCCACAGAACCAAGAAAACTGACCATGGAGAGTGAGGAAAAGGCAAGTCATTGCTTGTTTCTTAAGACAAAGATGCATGTCCCTACCTCAGTTCAACAATGTTTATTACTTAATATTATCTGCTAACATAACATTCTCCTTCTGGAGAACTGTTGAATCAGTCAGAGAAAACACAAAATAAAGCAAGGCTGTGCTTTAAGAAGTGGTCATACGGGAGTTTGGATATCAAACTGTCATAAGCAGGATGGAGCACATCCCAGAATTACAATCTACAGTTAATAAAAACCCTCTATGTATATTATGATAATTGTATCGCTGATTTTAATTTGTCTTTCTATGGTAGCTTACTGGTCATCAATCAAGGGGAAAGTTGATTACCAGATAACATTGTAGATGAAATGACACTAAATGAGATAATCTTGGGTTTAAGTTGGTTTAATTTCAAAATCTTTTGAAGACAACAGAACTTCAGAGACACTGAAAAAACTATTTAAATTATACAGCATTTTAGATGAAATGCATTAGATACATTAAATTATTCTGAGCTGCATCCATTTAGGTAATGTCTGAATGGGAGGACTATACAATTCTGGACCACTTAATCTGATTAGGAAAATTTACATTATACAGAGTAGAGCTAATAAGAGACATGAAGGTGGAGTTATATCTCCCTTATGCCATCTGGTCAATCTATGTATGTTCTTAACATTTACTGTTCTGTTCGTTTATCCAAAAGAAGGTTAAAAAGGTAATTTAGTACAGTCATCAGTAATTGAAAAGATTTCCAATAGAACAGGACACTTGAATTAACCAGACTAAAGAAGTACAAGTTCAGTGGCTGAAATTCAAGCCTATATAAATTAAGACTGGAAAAAGGATATACATTATTAACAGTGAAGATAAGAAACAACTGGGAGAATTTGTAGGGACATGGTGGTCACTTGTAGTCTTTAAACTAGGATTGTATGCTTTTCTACAATAAATGCCTTAGCTCATGATTATTCATTAGTCACTAGAAAAGCTGAAGTTGTGACAGATTTGTTCTATATAGGAATTACACTGTTTTATTAAAAATATACATGTATAAATATTTTGAAATATTAGTTGTAAGAAATAAAGCTATTTATAAATAAGAATTGGCGGAAGTGGTGCAAAGTATTCTATCAAAATTGAAAATACATTTACTACCAATAATCCTAATATGCAGCCTTCTATCTTCCCTCCTGTGCTCAACAGAGAGTTGGTATCTAGATCTGGTTCATTACCCTCCTGCTGTACACCTCCATGTAGTCACAGGTGGGTTTCTGCAAGCATGATAATCAGGAAGTTGTTCCCTCTACCCACTCTCACGGGCAAGTTTGATCTAATTTAGCTATGCTTTTGCTGACAGTCACACGAATTCTTAGGCTTGATGGAGGTGAGTCATTAGTTAAAATGAATTTAGTATAGGTTCAATCACGCAAGTACTTCTGCTGGTTTGTATGTTATTTCTGTGTCTCTCCTGACACAGAGTGACCAAAAAAAGGGAATATAAGATGGCATGGTTTTCTTTTTATTTTTTCCCCTAGCGGTTAGGTAACCATTGAAAAGTGTAGAACTGCTGATATAAACTGTGAAAAAATGAGGAAAATAATTACTTTATTTTAACTGCTGTATCATCCCAGCATTGATACTGAACGTTTTCTGCCTCTGTGTATGTTTTGAGGCACTATGATAATCATAGATGATATCCTTTAAATGAAATTTTATAACTGTTTAGAAACAGCATATAGTAAATTTTTGGGCAAAAATTTTCAAATGCATAAAAATTCATGATCAGTATGGAAAAATTTAGCACAAAAAAAGCGCTGTTTTTTAAAGCCAGATGATGCAAGTTAATTGCCCTTTTATGGAAGTACCACAGCAGGATTTAATTTCAAAATTACTTTCTGTTTACTTTTTATATTTTTGTATGAAATTAAAACATTTTAAACTTGTGTGACATTCCTTATTGGGTAGTAAGCTCTTTGGAGTTGGGACAGTGGTCGAATGTGCTGTATCTATTATTAACTTTTACAAAGCTCATTATTAAGTGACTTCATCTAGTTGTCATCTTCAAATAATAATAATGTAATGTAGTGGTATTGCTCTTTGAAGAATTTGGTTATGTAAAACTTACACTTTGTAGGAAAAGAAAGAATGTACAGCTTACAATATAAAAAATTATTAAAATGATATTGCATGTGCAGGCAAAATGCCCATAAAATCTTATGATTATGCAATATTTAGCATGGCAGCATGACCTGCAGCTCTGTCATTCAGCCTGTTTTTAGAGATCTCCCAGCAATGAAAAGTCTACCTTATCCTAGTAATGGATGCATTTGGTATCATCAGTTTGAAAGTTTTCCTTTCAAAGTAACATTCAACCTAAATCTCCCTTGATACTTTCACAGCCAGAACTTCTTGTCCTATCTTCTACAGACTTGGATAAAAGATTATTTTTTTTCCTCTTTTCATAATTTTTTAATGTATTTGAATATTGTTTGTCTCATCATCCTCTTCTGAAGAGTAAGGAATCCAAATTTTCTCAACATTTCTAAGTAGGTTTCTGTGATTTGCATGAATATTTTGAGTAACAAACTGTCTTCATATCTCTTGTGATGCCAAAAAGCTTGTGTCTGCCAAAGGAGATTTCATTCCAGTGTTGTGGTATCTGTCTTTAAACAAGTTCTGGCAGCTTGATGGAAATCATGTACTCCAGCTCTGAATCCTATTTTCAGTAATAGCCATTATAACTCATCATCCATTGGTCTTGTAGGAACAGGATCACCAGTCTTTCCCAGATCACTTTGGGACCAGGATAATTACATGACTTCTAAAACAAAGGGTAAGTCTACTTTATTCTCTGAGAATAAACATTTGATTAAGCATTTTGTAAAGTGAGGTACAAAAAGCAACAAAATGTATTGTCAGTAGTGTCCTGAAGCTTATCTCTGTCACCAGGTGTTACTGGAGAATCTCAACAGTTGCTGCTGCCCTCATATTGAGTGTCTTACAGACATCCTTCCTAGAGAGCAAAGCCTGATACACTGTCTCTGCTCTGTCTGTATACTCTCATTTATACTCTTGAGATACGTGGTGAGTATATCAGCATTTTTTTTTTTCTGGGTCATTCCATCTGTCTTATGAAAAAATGTGTTTTCATCAAAATACATTGTATATTTTCTTTACAGGGCAAATGTGAAAAGAAAAACTGGTCTTTAGGACAGACTTACGGAATACTTATCGTAAGAGTTGTATGAGAATGGAAAAGTATGAAAAAGACATTTCAAAGCTCAGATTTGCTTTTTAGTCTTCAGAATTCTGGTTCATTTAACACTAATAAATATAAATGGGAAGTGAGAGTTTTTCTCTTGTTCTTAGGGGCTGGCTGAGTCTCCCTGCCTTAGTTATGCATATTGCTGCCTAATGTCTCTAGGTCAGATAACTCCCTCCCACAAGTTACAATATTTCATAAACAATATATCTCAGGAAAAAATTATAGCTGTTGTCTTAACACTACAAACAGATGTTGGTGACTCGCATTCAGAGAAACTAAGCAAAGCATGGAGATGTAACAAATAATGACTTTGGGAAATGATGTTATCTGCCCACCACCGTTGTTGTAGGGACTTGCAGTCATATTTGTAAGACTGCAAGCACTCTGCCTTAATTTTCTTCATAATGGTTCTTGTGCAGTGTTGAGCCAAATACTGACTTTCTGTAAGTACAGAAGTACTATTTACTTGTATTATAATGCATAGGACTATAAGACCCAGCATAGTGCCATATAGCACTGCGTGTCTCCAGAAATCCAGTTGTCTTGCTCTTTGGCTGTTCATTCAGCAAAGATCCCCTTTCACCACCCTTTCTCCTCGTGACACAGCTGTGTCAGTTGTCATGTCTCCTCAAATGACACAAGTGGATGTGAGATAGGGGATTATCCATCAGCTTTCATGGCAGAGCCAGAGTAAAAGCTGAGGGACTCAGTATCGAGTGAGAACAGTAGACGAGGTAGCAGTGACAGCTATGATTCAGGTGCATAAGAAATGACACTGAGGAGTACAAAAAACATCTGCAGTTTGTGTGAGACTCTGCAGGAGCCCACTGCCTCCCTCTAACACTGCAGGAGATGCTGTCAGTCAAGCTACCTGAAAATCATGTCCCTCTTAGATCTTCAACATTGCCAAAACTGGATTTTCTTAGTGTAATCTATGTGAGAGGGCAGGATCTGGAATTTTGATAGTCATAGCTGGCAGGGTGTCCTAGCTTGGACCCAGCAGCTTCTATGGGCATGGGAAAATCAAACTTTTTTGTCTGAAGCCAGCAAGCCAATCAAATCTGGTAGGTTTAAACTTAAGCTCTAAATTCATATTTAAGTTGCCAGATGCCCTACCCAAGTTCAAAGGTCTCTTTGGGCTAGGTTTATAAACACCCAACGTTTGCTTTTTTGGCACTGACAAACCAGCCTTTAATTTTTTTTTTTTTTTTCCTTTAAGTTCATTGTTTGTGCTTTCCCTGAAGATCACAGAAGTATGAGGTATTTCCCTTGAGGAATCACCCTGAAATATTTAAGAAGCTTTACTTCCTGCCCCCAGAAATCCATGCTACTGAAAGAATGTTTCCTTCCTTATAGTATTGCTTCAAGGTTTTAGATTTTTTTTAGGAAGACATTTTATGGCTATTATTCATTCTCTGTCTCTGAATTAGATGCAACCTAAAAGACATGCCTTTTTTAAAAGCTTTTTTAGCCTTAGTTGATATTCAGGTCATACATAAGTGCTACAAAAATAATGGCTGTTCATAACTTGTGCTAATAATTGACTATGATTAGAGACATTTGGCTGCAGAACAGTTGACTCTCTTTCCAGAGACAATCAGAGAAAAACTATCAGGACATTTGCTTAAGAGACCAAGATACAGTTAGACCACAATTTCTGTATATCTAAGGTTTAAGTTTTGGGTTTGTTTATCTCTTCCTTCTCTGTAGGAGTCAATTATATGGAACTTAGTGACTGGGCCTGAAAGTAGCTCACGGTCACAAGAGCATTCCAGATGCCTTTAGAAGGCCTTGAACAGAATAAACAAGAAGACAAAAAAAGAAAGATCCCAATTAGGAAAACACAGGTGCGCATTCCACAGTAAAGGGAACTTGGCACAAAGAACCTCAATTCGGCAGTTTATCTTGACCAATTAGACTGAGACAAGTTTCCTATGTTTTAGTTGATATAGCCAATTATGTCCTATGTTTATGCGCGTGTACAGAGTTTGTATAACCAATTATATCTTATGTTTATACGCGTGTACAGTGTCGATATAACCAATCATATTTTATGCTTGTGCGCGTGGACACTATATGCTTCCATGCAGCAACCAATCAAAGCTTTTAAGGATCTTAGAGAATTGTATAAGAATGATCAGCTATGCTCAATAAACTGGCGACTTTGATCATCATATTGGTGTCCTGTAGTCCGTCCCCGCATGGAATTTCGCAACACTTCTCTGTGACTGAATTCCTCACTGAATCCTGTAGTAGGACATACCTAAGACAGTGGAAAGAAGTAAGCAAGGTGATAACTCCAATAACCTTTGTGTCACACTTTCCAAAGCTCCCAGTCTTAAGAGCATGTGCAGTCATCCCCAAATTGTCATTGCCAGCTTGCAAGCACAGAAGATGGTAAATGTAATGATTTTTTCTAAAAGATTACTTTAAAATCAGGTCTTCTTAAATATGTGTACAAATTGATATATGACACAATTCTTTACAAGTCTAATAAATAAGTAACAAGCATTCCCATAACTAAATTTTACATTTTGAATCCTGATCTTTCCTTAGGGAGTCTTGTTGTCTTGTGATTCTTCTGAAGTGTCTTCTTAGACACAAAAAAAAAAAAAAAAAACCCAAAAAACACCAAAAAAATCTGTTTTATTAACACTATACTTTTCTTCACTCTTATTCTAGCCCTGTAATCCTTATTCAGGCACACTCCAATGTCCTCTAAAGCACATTGTTTTCCCCATGAAAGAAGTGTTGCTTCCATGATATCTATATGAGGAAAATGAGAGATTTTCTACGACCTGGGCTGGTCTAATGAAATACCTAAACATCTTTCACTTCAATAATAGTTTGGCTTTAATTAGCATCCTGGCCACCATGATTCATGGAAAATATTCATGGGATAGCAGAGTTCTCTCTTAGGGTCCAAGCTATATATCCACCTTATTTATTTTGTAAGGTGACTGTTCTCTTTGCCAAATCATGTGATATTGCAAGGCATCTTATGATACTGCCTGTATCATAGAAAAATGACCCATGAACAACAGACATTCAAATTGCCCAAACTCTGCTGTGGTGTAACATCAAGCAGTTTAATTTTGAACTGATTTGGAACAGAGTTCTAGTCAAAGTTTCTTAGATGGTATTTCTGCCCTATTTTTCCCTCTTTTCATTTAACTTAAATCATGAATACAGTAAAAAACAAACAAACAAACAAAAACAATCAAACTTTTAAATGCTTGGCTTGTCTCTGCTGTCTTACTTTAGACACCAGCTGAAAAATTAAAGCACAAGGTCTTCTGAGGAATCTGGGTTCATAGTGCTTTCTGTGCATAGGTAATGGGAGTTTACAGAGGATATTGAAATTCCTTCAGGAACATAGGTAGAAAAAACTAGGAATTGTTACCAGTAAGGGTCTACTAAAGGGATTGTGTCTTATTCTCTAAAATCTTGTCAAAACTACTTTGGCATATTTGAAATTCAACTAAAATGCTATGGCTGTGATTTTGGGGGGGTTTGGTATGTTTGTTTTAGTTTTTGTTTTCTGTTTGTATTGGTCTGTGTCAGCAACCCAACAACTAAGCCTAGTTTCCATATATGAATGTAAAAAACTTGAACAAACAAGGTTTTTTGAAGACTGTTAAGTTTTAGAAGAGCAATAAATGTGGATTGTGTAGAACAGGGCTTAAAGGAAAAGAACCACCACTTACCATTTTTCACTTGAATAAAGATGTCCGGATGGATCACTCTGTGTTAACCTTTGCAGGAGGAGCTATCTAAAGGCTCATAATGTAAGAACACAGGTGACTATGGTGTATTTTTTAAAGATGCACATTTCAACCTGGCCAAACATTAGCTTGAGAAAATGCATTGTTAAATTAAAAAAAAAAAAAAAAAAAAAGGATGAGTTTGGCTTAATTTGTTTTGTTAACCAGGTGTTTTACTTTCTGGATCATGTGTTGCCCTCTGTGTGACTTAAGATTCTCTTAACTGATCAGTGTTTATGTGTATCTGTTGCTCAACAGATGTCTTGGATGCTAAGGCCCCCCTGAGTACAGTATTTGTTTGTATGTGCAACCATTCCCAATTGCAGAAGTATACTTGCTCTGAAATATGAGGCAAATTAACACTAACTCCACCTGTGCATACTAACAAACATTACACTTGTTCTGTGTGAAACATTCAAGTTAGCCGAAAGACACAAGTAAAAATGGGTGACATACAGGACTATTTTTCTGGTCAATATTTCAGAAGGTTGTATCTCTAAGAAATAAGAAATTAGATGTTCTTCTCAATTTTAATATCTTTTATATTTTTTACTAGAAAAAAGGCTACATCCATGGAGGGAAAGGCCAACAACATGAGCATGAGGGATAAGTCTTGTGAGTATAGGCTTTACAAAGTAAAGAATCTTTAGTTCTTCGCTTATGCAAGTCCCAGAGAAATATGTACTAAATTGAAATCCCATTAGGAGATTTAATTTTTTAGTTTCTTCAGCATTTACCAGCCCACAGAAAGAAATTATTTGAAAGATTTTTTTTGCATCCAAGTTAAAAGAAAATAACACCTCTTTTTTCACTAACTGAAAGAAATAGGGGACTACAACTAATTCACTGTATCGTAATTGATTTATGAGGTTCTAATTTCATGTAAACACAAAAAGGTGAGAAACCTATGCAGTTTTCCAACTGTTACTCATCCAGTTAAACTAACTGACCATGAATTTGTTGGTAGCTGAGCTTTGAAGTGGTACAAAACCAGAGCACAGGTACATATTATTTTAATGAACAGTGAAGTGTGAAACGAATCATAACCTTGTCAACAAGATAATAGTGAATTATATCCCAGTCATGGTTAAGAGAAGATATGACAAACATGCTGGGTGTAGTTTGCAAAAGCTGCTAAAGGGTTGTCAATTTGATATTTCTGTGTGAAAACTGTAAAATGAAGAGACTCTACAAGTGCTCATTAAGCAGGCATAACAAATACAGCTTCAACACAATATTCATGCACTCTTGAGTTCTGGTGAACATGGGGCAAGCCTTTGACTGACTTCTGTTTGTTTCCAATAATTGTAACAGCCAATTATTTCTCTGATATATCTTTATGCTAATAGAATTTTCCTGAACATATGGAAACAGGATAGAAATATCTACGTGAAAAATGAGGAGTATTGTTGCCTTAATAATTTTTTTAATATTTGCCTAGGAATCTTGGTTATTTCTTTTCAAGAATGCTCAATATTAAAACCTAAAAAACATAAAAATATTGCTTTACCATTGTTACAAATGTTGCCTGAAACTAGTTAAAATTTAGGAATAAAGGTCAGAGAGACTAAATTGACTCATTTTTGTAAGATGTTAATTTGGCTTTTGCTCAGTTTATTCAGCCTTCAGACTTTAAATTAGCAACCCTACTCTTTAAAAATTATACTTCTGAAAATGTTCCTGTTCATACTCATTCTGTAATCCTTTGTAAAAGAACATAGCTTTAGACAAGCTTTTGAAAGTAGAAATAACAAGAGCTCCCCTCCTGTCTATGCCCAGGAAAAGACTACATACTTAGGTTATCTATTGACAGTCACGAAAAACAAATCTCCCCCCAACTGTTCTATATGCAGCTCTGTTTTATTCTTAGAAAACTAGATTGTGGTAGATACTGAGAATGTTAACCTTTAAATAAAATATTAGGTACAAGCAGCTTATTGGAACACTTTTGGTTACAAGTAGATTTTTACAACTGCTTAGAATTGATATATTTTAATTTCTTAGACTGTCACACTCTCTTAAAATGATTATTCTGAAGCATTCGCTTTTATGTTAGCTATGACCTACTTTCTATTAAGATGAGTACTTTGGGTATAAATAACTAGTGCCTATTTCACAAGCCTTATTCTCATAGAATAATAGACATTATCTAGATGCTTTCAGTAAAGCTTTTCCTCTTTGCTTTACTCTGCCTGGGTGATTAAAAGATTCTATTATATTTTTCAGGGAGATGAGCGGGGGGAGGAAGGACTTGTTAAGGAATTCATACTGTCCTTCAGTGAGATAATTAATCTCTAAAATTCTTCACTGTTTGTCTTGGTTGGATCACTAAGTATCTCCTGTACTGTAATGGAAGAAAAGAAAAAGTAACAAAATTAGCACTGTGCTGCACATAATATGAATGAGAAAGTATATAATAAAACCTTAGCAACTGCTACCATCTGGATGGGAAACACATTGGGGAACTTGCAATCACTCTTGTTAGTAAGGAAATACAGAAGTCTTGACATTTGAAACAGTGACTATGTGTCATGACCAGATAGGCTTTGCGATACAGAGGTGTATAGTGTTGGGCTTAAGATGATGGACAAGAATTTAATGACTAACAATTCTATATAGGGCTGGCACTTTGTTTTGCCAGTTGCTACTCAAATACATAGTGTCTTCATCATCCTGAAGACCTGCTGACCTGCTCTAATGTAGGCACAAGTTTGAGGTAAACTGAGTTGAGGACAGGATTTAATAGAATTAGATAAGTGAAATTTCCATATAGAAAGTTCAGCAGGTTTTAAACAAATCAAACAGTTACTCTTTCAACTGAGGCTATGTCATTGTTTTACTTTCTGAATTTTCAGATTTTTTTTCCTCTTCCCATTGCTGAAATAAGACTCCTGATGGTCAGGCTTCTCTCTTTCTTGGAGATTTTTCTGGCTGCCTTTGTTCACACTCTGGCACCACATTGAATGCTTCTGCTGAAAGTGCATTTCTACTTCTCGAATATGCCTTGTCTCAGCTACAGATTCTCCTCTCCTGCCTGATGCCTTCATACACTGTCTTCTCTCACGCTCAATTCTTGGATGCCTTTTCTGGGCTTGGAGCACAGCCACAAATCAAATCTAAGCAAGCAAGGTAGTGGCCATGAGTCACACAGGAGGTTGCAGCATGACCTAAAGCGTATTGAATAATATCTTTGGATCAGAAATTCCTTCTGGATTATGACTGCTTTAACAGTAGACTGATTTTCTGAATAAGCAGGACTACCTTCAGCAAGATCCAATACTGGGTAAATAACAATTGTAATTTTATCTGGATTTTTATCAGGTGAATGTTAAATTAGTTTCATTAGCTTTTTCTAGTCCTCACAGCATCAGTTGATGATTTAGAAGCATTAAGGTGAATGTAGAGGAGGAAAAATAAAAAAAGGCAGATAATAAAAACAACCATGAACTGACCCAATTCAAGCTAGTTTGTGTTTTTCAGTGTATAGGGACTGTTGGTTACAGAGTTGTTTCGAGAGGTGCTGTTATTTTAGATCACAGTAAAAAAAGCACTATCAATGCTGTGACTTCTGTAAGAAAGAAGATTTAAGAAACATACAGAGCAGCACATTTGATCTACTCACCAAAACTGCACACACACAAATCTCTAGGTATGTATTTTCCAGAGGGTTTTGACTGAGACAGTTACGTAATTTCAAGCAGAGATGAGAGAATTTCTGAACTGCAAGAAAGCTTTATTTCTGTATTATTTTAAATCCACAGATGAGCTGTCAGAATAAAGAGAAGAAATGTACTCTTCAAAAGAGTGTCTACTTTATATATTTGGGATTGAAAAGGAAGAAAACTTTTTTGTAATATTATTTGATATTATAGCAGATTAACTTGCAGACAAATGTTCTGTTTTCTTAATTGATGATAGCTGTGATTTTTTTATTATTATTATTTGAAATGAGGAGTGGATCTGTGAAGCTATTAATCTTGAACCCCTAACTTAGCTTGCAGTAGTTGTGTTAGTGAGATACTAGGCAAAGATCACAAGAAATCTTGTTCCCTTAAACAGTGACATTTCATCAGCTATGAAGGCTTTTATCGTAGTCCTGTGCTTTGTCCTTTCACTGCGATCTAATACTAGATAGTACATTATTCTGTACTTGCAATTTTTATATCCATTCTCACTGGATTTTGTTTGCTGATGACTTAAGGCCTACTTTATGCATCTTCAGTTGAATGCAAATAAAACACAGGATGGAAACATTTCTTGTACTTCTTTCTGATCTCACAGTATGCCTACAGTGTTTTTTATTTCCTCCCTCCCTCCCTCTTTCCTCCCTCTCTCCCTCTTTTTTGAAGGTGTACGATTTAAGCAGTTAAGATAAATAATTACAAGTGAAACCTCTTCAGCAATGGGCAAGTCTTCCTTACTTATGCCATGACAATAGTGAGATTGTGTAGGTTTAGCTCAGTAATAATGTAATAAATTTCTTGTCCCAGTTTAGGGTAGGTAGAGGTCAGAAGAGCACACAAGAAAGACATTCAAAACACAGGGCACTAGAAGTGTCTGAGAGTCCTACTTCAAGGGAAATGTATTTCAGCAGACCCATTACTGTTCATTCTCACAATCTTTAGTCCAGGGATTATCCTGAAAAAGAAACAATAAAATGTAAGTTAGTGCTGGGTCACATGAAGATAACTTTGCTTTATGCTACTACTAAAGATTTGAACTAATTTTTACAGCCCTTTTAGTATGGATTTAAGGAATACATTGTGTCATAAAATTTTTCTTCTTGGGAGTTTAAGTAGGCCTACATTTCATGATGGAAAAGGACATATATGTCTACATAGGAGCAAGAAGTTTTACAGAAGGAGGCATTTCAGCAGAAGAGAGGATGTTGCAACAAAGAGCTTCAGGAGCAGCTGAAATGAAGAGGTTTTCTTAATCCAGAAGACAGAGTCTGCTAAGAAAGGATGAGTGATTCACTAAAAAACAGTTTCCATATAGCAACAGAGCAGGGAAGGAGTTATGGGCCCAATCCTAGTGTGACTGCAGAGGCTAAGTAGCTATCAATTTAAGCTTAGAGTAAGGTCAAGATCTGCATAGAGGAAGAACGTATTTTGGTGAATATGTGGATTTGTGAGTCAGTATACCAGGGAAGCAAAGAAGTAGGAAAAAAGCTCTCCTTCATCATACAATAGACAGTAATTGGTTACAAGGGTAAGAACATACGGGTACTGTATGAACTCCTTTACACTGATGAAGCTTTCAGCAGCTACCATAGGGACTTTGTGATAGCAGAATTGAGCCTTCAATTAGTTGTAATTTCAATTCTTATCAACTCTTAATAGAAAATAAAAGAAATTAGAAATTGGATAAATTAAACAGAACAAAAGTCTGGTGAACCAACACGATCTTCTAATAGTAAATTTGCTTGGAAATTCAAGCAATCTCTATTCCCAAAATACTTGAGCTGTTTTCCACAGGTGCATTTGTTTTGTCCTTACAGAAATGAATATTAGCTTTGCCTTGTCAGAAGCATGGCATCTGAAATTTATAAAAAAAAAGAAAATCCAGTAACATTTTATGTTGAAGTACATATTTTACAAACCTGGAGTGGTGTCTGAACTAAAAAATATGTGGAAATGAAATAGATCAATTATGTAAATATTTAGTTATCTTTATTTACAGCTATTTCACAGTGTGAGAACTATTACTGGTCCTCTCTGAGTAGTATTGACAGTAAATCACTTACTACATAACATGCAAAGTGGCAGTGTAATTTTCTAACATGCCTAAGTCTGCACAATAACATGCAAATTACACAGGACCCCACATTTGCCCAAGTGCAAGGATCTTTTGAAATAACATTACAGAGAGCTCATTTTGCAGAGCAAGGACTTTGCTTTTACTTATTAAAAGAAATTTTCAAGAACACCACTGACTGTAATAGGGCAAGACTTTGGCCCTTACAGTCAATTTTATTGAAAAGGACTTGCAAATCGAGACTTGGAAACATATTCTTTCCTTAGATCAGGCAGATGCCTTTTGCTGTCATATATAAAAGCAGGAGCAAACCTTCATATTTCAGCTTTTCTTTCAGCTTTATAACTCCATTTAAATGGGATATATAATTGATATTTTCATTGTTTGTTTAATGTTAAGTCAAATTAAAAGTAAACAGACTGGCATATAACATTGGCTTTACGCAAGAACAGCCTGCAAGCATTCTTGTAGCTATAGCAAAAACCCAGTCAGAAAAAATGACTAGATTTGTGCCTTGCAGACATGTCTCTGTTCCATCCCAAAGACTCAATCAATATATCTATCATTTTAATGATCATCAGGCCACATTCCACTTGATCTGAGATCTCATCTTTAACAAATCACTGTAATTGTTTTGATTAGTTCTAATTCCTATCTGAATTAGTTAGCACTGACAGTAATTACCTCCATTAGTTACATTTTTCATGTGACTGCAACTGTCTAAAATTTCCTTTTAGTCTTAATCTTGTATCTTTTTCTTTTATTTTTGCTTTTATTTTCTTTTTCTTTGATGATACTTCTTTCTGCAACCCCATCATTCAAAGTATCTTCTATTCCCTCTCCATTTTTCTCATGCTACAGTAACATTGCTTCACTCTTCTCTGTCATTTCCAGTTATTTCATTGTGCCTAGTTAACTTGGCTGGATATTTCCTGCTAACATTACCACTCAGTGTCACTGCACAGCTGACTCACTGTTCAGGGTTGAATTACTCTCACTGTGAAAAAATTCCCATGTTTAATAAGAATTTCCTGCATTGCAAGTCATGCCCATTGCCTTTCTTCCTTTCAATATGTATCTCTGAGAAAAGTCTGGCACCATCTTTTCCATATCTTCCCTCTGGGTTACTGAAGAGATATTTGATCAAAATTAACCAATGCCAGTAACAACGGATGTTTTCAAAGAACTGCTTGTGAGCAATTTGCAGAAGTGCTTTGGGGAATATTTTTAACAATAAAATATATATAGAAGTAATCTAACCATTTCTTGAATGTATTTTTCCCCTAATGTTTGGAGAAATATATTTGAATGTTTTGTTTAAATGATTTGCTCTATATGTTTTGTAAGCATTTCTGTAGGATTGCTGCTTTTACAGCAGGAAGAGATCATATGTTAACAGCTTGCAACTGCTGAATGCTAATGCTCATCCTAAACACAATTTTAGAATTTCAACATTGAAACAAAAAGTTTAAGAAGTGAAATGTGAGTGACAAATAGTCCTTTAGATATGTGTATCACAACTTAAACAGCTTGCAATACTTAGCTTTGAAACAGAATTAATTACAAACTTGGTTTACATCATCATCTTCCTCCTCCTGCTATAGCACATAGCTTCCCAGTTTCATGAAGGTGAACACTGGCCTCCAGGAATGTTGCTCCCTAGGTCAGTTGTGAGATGACCAGCCCCATGAAGTATAAAGCTTACCTGGGAGGAATATGTGTCTAACTGAAAGGAAGGGAAATACTGTTTCTTGAACTGCCAACATCATGTTACTTTAGCTAATTCATCAAGGGGTATGTCTGAAGCTTGCATGTTATGCTCTCTTTTCCGAAGTAAGCACAGAAAGGAGTCTTGAAACTTTCTTAATGGCCATTCACAGCTTTAGGTTAGACTTGCTTGTGGATGGTGGAATTTGTTCACCTTTAGGAAATGAGCTAGGCTAAGTTTTGCCACAGTAACATATAGAAATTTGTGTATGTACAAATCGAGCATAACATCTAGTAGATCAAAATGGGTTTGTTTTGTTTAATTTTGGTCAAGATGATATTATCAGGTACAGATGAGCATATTTCTAAGAAGAAAGTTGAACTTATTTAGGTCCATAATTTTGTCATTTGCATTTTCCTGACATTTTTTATACTGTGGTTGCTAATTTCAACAGTTCTAATTTGTACAGAAATTAATTTTCATTTTGTTTCACACATACAGAGGTTAACATCAGACTGTGCTAATATAATGAGGTCATTTAAAAGTTGATAGGCTCTATAATGTCACATTATTTAGCTTTCTAGCTGTGAGACAGGTCTTAGTCTTTCCCAGTGTATTTTTGCATTTTAATATCTGTTCCTCTTGCTTTATTTCTCTTAAATCCTTACGTGGCCCTTACCATAGGAATATTTATGAATGAATATGTATAGTCTCTCCCGTTTTGTATTTTTTTCCTTCTAACTTTGTGATTTTTAAGACTGTTTCTGAAATGCTTCAGATTTGATTGATTCTCCACCACAGACCAAAGTTATGCTGAGCAGTGGAAGCCATCTCAGGCATGAAAAATCTCATGTGAACAATCTTAGAAATAAGTGATTTTGTTTAAAAAGCAATAGATAAAACAGGTTTGTTTGCCAAGTAAAAACTTGGTTAGGCAAGAATTGCCCCCACTTCACTATGTCAACTAAACAGAAGAGAATATAGCTGAGGACAGTTGGGAACAAGAAATCTGACAGTGCAAAGGTTGCTACAGTACAAGATAGCATTTTTCTCCATTAGGAAATGTAATGCACTCTCTGAGGCACTTCTGGTCTGGGTAGGCAAACTATGTCAAGGAATATTTCATTTTGCTTCAGTATTCACATTGTCATCGTCCAAAATGTAAACAATAAATAATCCTAGAGGTGATAGCATGTTCCCAGGGTGCAAGAAATTTCACTGATGAAAGAGATGACCAGCTATGTCTCCTTTAAAGTATATCACAGAATCACTGAATGGTTGAGGTTGGAAGGGACCTCTGGTCATCTGGTCCAGTCCCACTGCTCAAGCAGGGCCACTTAGAGCCAGTTGCCCAGAAGGGTGTCCAGACAATTTTTTAGTATATCTAGGGAGGGAGACTCCACAGCCTCTCTGGGCAACTTATTCCAGTACTCAGTCATCCTCACAATAAAAGAATTTCCTGATGTTCAGAGGGAACCTCCCATGTTTCAGTCTGTGCATGTTGCTTCTTGTCTTGCCACTGAGGACCACTGAAAAAAGCCTGGCTCCATCCTCTTTGTACTCTCCCTTCAGGTATTTATATATATTGATAGGATCCCCCCTTAACATTCTCTTCTCTATTTTTTTGTTCCTGCTGTGAGTTAGCAGATACCTAAAAAAATTGGTTGCATTAACTGTAGTAGTTTTATTATCTTCCTTTTTTATTTTTAAGATCAGCTTAATAATTATTTCTCTGTTAGTCACTACATGACTGAAGACTGACAGGAGAAACTATAATACTTCTGAGTGACTATCAGAAGACTGATGACTATGTCTTCTGCTGTTTGCCTGAAAGTGCTAATGATGATTGAACATCATTGTCATGCTGAGTCTTGTATGTGAACTCCTGCATGCTCAGCAGTTAGGTGGTTTGGCATTTTTACAATAAATATGTAATTATCAAAATAACACAAAGTTGATTAATAACAATACTAGGCAGCCTGGGTTTATGAGTTCTACATGGATATTAATATTTTTTTTAAATGGAAGTTTCATTGATAACAGCAATTGTGCAATCTACCACTTCCATTTCTGTAAACTGTTCGGTATGCTACAACATGATACTTTGGTTAAGAAGCCAAATGATACAAAATCAATAGAAGATTTCATATTGATTAAAAACTACCTTTCTTATGAAGTCTGTGAGGTCTTTAAGGATCAGTTCTTCACCTTTTGCTATTTAATATTGTTATCAATGATTTGGAGGAAAACAAAACTGTTATTGATTGAATTTATAACATATGCACATACACACAAATAAAGGAATGTCAAAGAAGTGGTATTCAGCAGGGAAAAGTAGGTTGTTTGGTAAGTATAGTATAAATATACAATTTGCAATTTAGCATAGCCAAGTCACATTTTGGTCTAGTGAAGTTTGAATAGAAGCCATGCTTTGAGGCTACAAATGCTGTCTTGAAGAGCAGCTGCTCTTAAAAAGGTGCAAGAAGTCACACCAAGCATGAACACTTAATACAATTACACATCAAAAAGGCAAATGTGAGACACAAACATGAGAATATTGAGTAGAAATTAGTTATGTTACCTCTGTACTTCTCCCTGTGTGGCTGTTGCTTCCAGCTCTGAAATCCACAATTCAGAAAGGGCATTGATAAATTGGAGAGGATTAAGGGAAAGCCAGGAGAATTATTAAAAGACTGTGAGGGACTCGAGGAGCTCAAACTATAAATTTAGCAAAGGAAAGGTTAAGAACTGTGTCTATAGCACTCATAGCTCTTCACAGCTGGATGCTCATCAGAGTAGACCCTTGTGCTCTCAAGCTTTCCTTGCTCTGTGAAAGGCTGTCCTGCCAATTCTTTGTCCTTTCTAAAACACCTGGTACACGCATTGGTGTCCCTTTCCAGATGTGGTATCTCATAGCTGAGCTGCCCTTGGTTCCAGGATTATCACTGACAACCTTAGCTATACCTTTCCCTGTAATCCACACATGTTGTTTACATGGGTTTGAAATAACCAAAATATGTTGCCAACAGGCTTGCAAAGGTTTTGGGCAGAGTCATTCTGCTCTAGTTACTACACAGAATGTCAGTTCTCGGCAAAACATTAAAAATCAGGGGGTTTTTTTTGTTTCCTTACCTTTCTCGTAGTTCAGTGGGAGTTGGTCAGTGTACCTAGAATCTCTTCTGAGAATAGGATGTCTCTTATAAAATGTGCTATCTGATTGTTAATGTCTTTTGACTGTGTGGTGCCCTTCTGCTCATTCCCTTCTATATTAGTACAGCAGGGCTGTACCTTTTCTTGCTCATGAGTACTGTTCAGGGGTGATTGGGAGTGTTGCAGGGAGGGAAATGCAAACTTTGGACATACCTTTAAACTTTTGATGCACACAGCCTTTAATTCCCTCTAGCAAAAACAGCCAAGGGCAATGGAGGTATAGCAGGATCACAGAGCAGTGCAAAGGTTCACTGATGTATGTGCAGCCATCCCCAAACACACACCTACACATATTGTCTCTCCCAGGTATGGGATTCCTCACTTTTCTCCTGTACCATTGCCCACTGTTTGGCCCAGCAGGCTACTCAAGGATCCAACAGAGCTGTGGGATTCTTGTGGGGCTTTTTGGAGGTCTGTTGTCCCACAAGAGCTACCTGCACAAATCCAATGCTTTTAGGTGCTGCTGCTGCTACTCTGTCCTGGGGCATCCCTGTGCATCCCTTCATGCTCTTCCTGGTTCTCTGGATTGTCCCAGCGAGATGGGATCAATCTGGCTAATCATTGGGTGTTGTTTCTGGGCAGATACTTGGTAGCTTTTCCCCAGTGTCATCTAAACATTAAGAAAATTTTGTCAGTCAGTGTTGTCAAGCATGCTGTCCTTCCAACAGCATATGTGGGGATGGAACGTCTCCACAGTGAGAATACAATATTTTAAGAGTAGCTTCCTGTAACTGACTGACTGGTGAAATCAATAGGCATTTTAGACTAGTCAATGTGTTGTTAATTTGACAGTTTGCATAGTTTACTCTTAGTCTCTGCTTCATTACTTTGTTTCCACTTTAAAATAGTGTTTTCCTAATTTGTTTGTTTGCTTTAGTTCTGTGTCATTTTCTCTCAGAATTTGTCCTCAAAACTGAGCCATAAAGTTAGTAGAGAAAAGTAGAAAAGCTCGATAGTGATGTAAAATTTGCCCCTATGTAAAGATTCCACAGCAAAAGCCAACATTATTGTCCCACTTGTTAGGTGTGATTTGATTGCAGTTGATAGGAAATCACATAAGGAATAAAAATTTATTGAAAGGATTCTCAAATCTAGCAGGAAATTGCATAATTAATTATAACATATGGAAGTTGTAGACAGACATAGTCCAAATAGAAATAATTCACGTTTTAAAATATTAGAACAATTTATATTCCAGTTCAGCCACAGAAGTTAACTCAAGGAAGTGTATGGCCTATGTAATAGAAGCAGTCAGACAATGTGATCATAAAGGCCCCCCCCCCCGGCCTGAAAAGTCCATGAATCTATTAAATAAATGAAAGAGATATTGGAATTTTTTGTCATATTCCCTGTTTCATCAATAATGTCAAGTACAATTTACCCACAATTGATGTCTCACTAACCCTAGTGTCAGCAGAAATGAACCATCACCACAGTTACCTACCCACTGCTTTTCCTTCCTCTTCAATTTGCATTCATATCCCTGAGGTCTGTAAATGGAACCATTCAGTTTTGAAAAGATCATGAGAATAAATCACCTGTATGTAAGCAGTATCTATTTAATTTTAAAAAGTAAAATAACTTTTATTTGGTATTTAAAAAGTATTTGTAAGTATGTTAGAATCATTTGCATTGATTTGCATCCTACTTCTTATACTTTTATGTTGAAAAGGCCCTTATTCAGACAATAGAGGCCAAAATGCAACAGTTTGGTGATGTATTAATTAAAAGGAACAAGAAAACATTGGCAAGCATGCAAACTAAGCTCCAAGTCATGCATTATACTGACCATAATGAAGAGGTTTTTTACTGCAGAGTCCTTTTGCGCGTTCATAATATTCTGTTGGATTTGTTTGGGTAACAAATATGAGATCGATCCCTTCGTATACTTAACAAGTGGAAATTAAGATCTCTGGTTCTATCTGTATCTGGTTTTACTTAGTCAAACACTTTATATAATTTTAGAGATTTTTGTGGTTTCTCATGTTTATTGCACAGCAAAATCATCCTCTCTCTTTTCATTATGCACATCATATCCCTATTTCAAGGAGACCAAAGGAAACCATCCCCAATTTCTGTAGAGCAGCTCCTCAGTAACTATATTATTCTGGGCATCCGTTGTCCTCGAAGGGCCTCTGTTGATTGAAAGCCCATAAATGCCTTCAGCCAAGTTCTCTAGGGCCTCACTGACCTTACCATTGAAAAATTTCACTAAGTCTAACTTTGCAGATCCTACATAATCTCATTTTGCTTCTGTTCTCCATGAATATAGAAAATAGATTATTCTTCCCCTCTTCCAACAGCCTTTTATGTATATGAAGATTATTATCTTCTTCTTTACTCTCTCTTTAGACTAACAAATCACTATTCATTCATTTTTCTTTATAGGTCATATTTTGCAAATCTCTGACTTTTCTGATTACACTCACTTGGATTCTTTTTAGTTGGCCTATGTCTTCTTTGAAGTGACATGAACAGAGCAGAAGGCTTATACTCCTGTCTATATATCCCCTTAGTGAATCACAACTGCTTAAATTCTTGTGCAAAATGTATTAAAGCCGATGAAGCACCTTCATTTGCTTTTATAAATGATCAAAAACTGATATAGAACACTTGTTTTGTAAGTAAAACTCATATCTCCAACTGAACACACAAGAGAAACTCAGTTTTATTGAACTTCATGACAAAATAGGTTTCAGTATCTTGAGGCATACATTGCCTTGCATAGTTCTCTAGTGAAATAGTTACAGCAATATTGAGATTTTAGTACTTTGTAGAGTTATAGAAGTTCAAGTTAGAGATATTAAAAATGCAGATTGCTCTGTTCCTAGCTGAATTGTCTTTTTCCTATGAGATTTCTATTCTGATTAGAACAAATTCAACTCTCCTATATCCTCATGAATTCAAAGAAAAATAAGATAGACATATAGAATTGTGATAATTTCTTGCATAAGAATTACAAATACTGTATTAAAAAGAATATTTCATTTTGCTTCTTTTCTTGTGTTACTCTGAGTCTTTTATACATCCTTCATGACATAAGTCATTAAGAGTATATTATAACATGAAATAATAGGTTGGACTAAACACTATATTTTATTTCTGTGTTAAAAATAAAGGAATCTGTAATTTACTACTCTTCCAAACATCTCACATTCTCAGACCTTCTCCTCCTTTTTTTAATAATGAAAGAATTTGACATCCTGAAAGCAAACAAGTTTATCATTCTGTGATTTTGACATGCCACAGTAATATTGAAAAATACCGTAAAAAATATATAAAAGTGTAAAGTGAAATGTCATTGACAACTTTTTTAAAAGAAAAATCATTCTTTTACAGAAATTGCTCCAGTTCTCTAACAGATGTTGCCAGTGGTGTTTTTCAAGACAGTGTTCCTCCCTGTGCAATTTTTGAACATCCACTCCGTCCGCACTCAGGGCAACTAGGCTCACACCTCTTGAACTATGAAGTCGGTACTTGCCCAATTCACTGAATTCCTTGCGCTGGGCTGCAGGACCTCCTCACCCTCATGTCAGGAACAGCAACAGCAGGAGGGAGGGTCATCCTTTGACCAAATACTTGTTTGTTTTATATTATGCTGTAGCTTTTCTGTTGCCAAAAGCAATAGTCACTCATCCATGTCTTTGATACGGGGTCCAAGAACTGAAGAGATGCAGCAGTCACCCTTTAGGAATAAATGCTACTCTAGAAAGCAAGTGTCAAAGAGGGATCTGCTAAAGAAATCTCATAGACAAGGCAAGAGAACTGACAAATTTCCCTACTGCCTTTCAAAGCTTTTAGTTCTGCTTGTCTTGAGCTGCTGAATGATTGGCAATAGCTCCTTTGCTGTTTTAAAACTTCACTGTTTCGTCTGTCAACAGTAAGTGATCGCAGCCCTCCAACAGTTGTTTCTTTCAGTAACTTGCTTCCACAGAAAACCATGTTTTGGGGATAGGAATCAGTGAAGTGTTTAGAACTATTAAAAGAGTTCCTTTGTGTAAATAAATGCTTAACACCTGCTAGACATTTGAGTTAGAAGTAAAAACATACATTCAAATTAAATTTTACAGCTTGATGAAGGGATATACAGAGAATTAATAATTTTTCTTACAATTATTTAATTTTGCTGATAAATTAACTTAATAATCATATAACTGAAGTGTGTAGTAAAGCCAAAGCATTCAATAAACCCAATGAAGAACCTTATCTTGCTCAGTTAAAATAAATCCAAGGATTTTTTTTCCTTTCATTTTAAAGTTTCCATGAGGGATAATCTAATCTAACTCAACTCAATGCCTAAAATCTCACTGCTGCCAGTAGAACCAAGACTTTAGACCTTTATTTTGTAAATGTATTCCAGGAAACATCTAGAAGTTAGACACTTAAGCATACCTATATAATTAAAAAACTTCCTACCACTTTAAATTTTTTTTCAGATAATAAAATAAAGGATCCAACTTTTTCTAATTTTCAACCCACTTGCAGGGCACACATTGATTTAGATCTGTGTTCTGGTTGCTCTTGCTTTTCAAATCTCAGTGGGAATCGTTTTAGTCAATTGTTAAGAATGATTAAATCGCAGAACCTTAGCATACTGTAATGTGTTAAACTAGAAAGAAGAACAAAGCTGTCGTTGTTAAACAGATAACCTGTGAGCTGTGTGGCACTCTTTTATTTATGGACTTTGTTGCTCACAGTGTGACTCTGTACAATACAAAAAGGGCTTTCTCTAAAGACTAAATTTCAAAGACTTATGTATCTGTGACTGAAGAAAAGCATTTCTTCTCTCCAGCTATACATTCCTGAGAAAGACTAATAAAGCTAGAGAAAAGGTCGTCTTCATAAGAGATCACACTCCTATGTATGTACCACAATGCTGTGCATCAGAGGAATGGGAAGGAGATAAAATCCTGTCCCTGGAAATCAGTGTATAAACAGTAGCTGACCAGAGTCTCAAGAAGTATAAATAAATGTGCTTATCTTTGCTGGCGTTAGTAGCACTGTGCCAGTTTAGGCCCAATGTGGATCTGATCCTGTAGCATTGAAATAATACAGCTCCAGTTACTAAAGAGAAGTCTAAAGAACAATGCACAGAAAATATTCCTTTAATCTCTCCATGTAGCTTTCATTAATAACCTTTGCAGCTCTATGAAGATTGTTTACGATGTTTGGATACATTGATTTTTGAAAGTATATATTTAGCATTATCTTTCCATGTGTCAGGGTCAAAGCTCATTTGACATGTCAGGTAAGAAAACTTCAACAACAGTAAATCAGAAACTCTCTGATAGAAATGCCAGAAAATATGTGGGTTTTATATGAGCTGAGGCTTCTAACTTCATAACATTTCACTGAAAAGATCATTAAAATATTCTTTTATGCTTCTTTATCTTTTAAAAAGTTTTATTGTTATTTGGTAGCATTCCACATGAATAGTGTCCTGGGATACTGTACTCTTTTGTATGTGTATGCACTTGGAAAAAAAAAAATCCTAGAAAAACCTCTATTTTAGGCTTAGGTTAAGAAGCAAAAAATACTCATTTTATTCTTTCAATTGTTTGTTTGCCTTACCAGAAACCATGTCACTGAGTAAGCATCCTAGCTGTTTAGGATTTTTTCAAAAAACACAATAAAGCAAAGCTTTCAAAAAATACCTATGTCTATAAGGAAATACTATTTATCTAAAAAGGGATTTAGGAAAAATACTCATATGTAAACTTCTGATCCTGCTCTTCATATGCCATCTAACTGTGAAGCTGCCCAGATCCCATGGACACCTTGGCTCTTTCTGTTCATTGCTCCAGAAATAACTAAAACTGTGCTATTAATATGTTTGTAGCTCCACCTGTATTGTCAGGGCTAAGGCACTTGCTGTAAATCTGAGTCAGAACCCATAAACCAAGTATTCTTCAGTCCACATCCCCTGCAAGAGCTGACCTAGTCAGCAGTCTCGGGGCATGCTCTTGCCACACATCACTAGAACAGACAAGGTGGTTATACTTCCTCTTTGTACAATAGCTAGTAATCGCTACCTAGAAGGTAACCAGAACCCAGAACAAGGGTGAGGGCAGAGAACAGGGCAGTTGCTTATTGAAAATACTATTTGCCAGTTTTCAAAATCTGTGGGATACCTGTAAGAGTCCATCTATTTGCCACAAATACATTAATTATTACGCAATGACATCTCAACATTCTTTAAAATGTGCAATATTAATAATATTATGACTGCTACTACAATTGATGGGCAACTTAAGGCACAGGAAAACTTACTTTGACTTTTTTTTTTCCTCATTTAGCATTACTCAGTACTGACTGAGGATGATATGATTCAGTCTATTCTCCCAGACAGAACCTTAATCCCAGTTTACATTGGATATGTGTGTGTGTGTACTCTGTGTGTGCATTGTTGAATCTGCCATGCTCCTGGAAATGTACATGACAAAGGGGAAGCAAATAAAGAATGAAAAGGGAACTTTACTGCAAATTCTAGTACTGACCTAAGGAGCTCTGAGTCATGCTGAAGTGTTTCACCCAATGAAAACAGTGTAAAATAAAACCCACTAGGAATAGAACTAAAAGTCATATCCCTTTTTGTGCACTTTTTTTACTGGCTTGGAGAACTTGAAATACCTTTCTGCACCGAGGTGCTGCTTTTGAAGAAAGAAGGCTGTGCTTCATTCTGTCCCCTTGGGCTTTGCAGCTGCTGAGCCCCTTGTTTCAGAATGGTTTCCATTAATCATACAATCATAGAATCGTTTAGGTTGTAAAAGACCTGTAAGATCACTGAGTCCAATTGTTAACCTAGCACTGCCAAGTCCACCACTAAACCATGTCCCCAAGAGCCACATCTACACGTCTTTTCAATACCTCCAGGGATGGTGACTCAACCACTTCCCTGGGCAGCCTGTTCCAAAGCTTGACGACCCTTTCAATGATGAAGTTTTTCCTAATATCCAATCTAAACCTCCCCTGGCGCAACCTGAAGCAATTTCCTCTCATCTTATCACTTGTAACTTGGGAGAAGAGACTGACACCCACCTTGCTACAACCTCCTTTCAGGTAGTTGTAGAGAGTGATAAGGTCTCCCCTCAGCCTCCTCTTCTCCAGACCAAACAGCCCCAGCTCCCTCAGCTGCTCCTCCTAAGACTTGTGCTCTAGACCCTTCACCAGCTTCATTGACCTTTTTTGGATGTGCTCCAGCACCTCAATGTCTTTCTTGTAGTGAGGGGCCCAAAACTGAACACAATATTTGAGGTGCGGCCTCACCAGTGCCCAGTACAGAGGGGCAATTGCTTCCCTAGCACTGCTGGCCACACTATTTCTGATACAGGCCAGGATGCTGTTGGCCGCCTTACCCAGCTGGGCACACTGCCGGCTTACATTCAGCTGGCTGCTGACCAACACCCCCAGGTTCTTTTCTGCTGGGCAGCTTTCCAGCCACTCTTCCCCAAGCCTGTAGTGTTGCATGGGGTTGTTGTGACCCAAGTGTAGGACCTGACACTTAGTATTGTTGAACATCGTACCACTGGCGTCATCACATTGATCCAGCCTGTCCAGATCCTTCTGCAGAGCCTTCCTGCCCTTAAGCAGATCAACGCTCCTGCACAGCTTGGTGTCGTCTGCAAACTTACTGTGGGTGCACTTGATCCCCTCATCCAGATGATTGATAAAGATATTAAACAGAACTGGCCCCAATATGGAGCCCTGGGAAACACCACTTGTGACCGGTCACCAACTGGATTTAACTCCATTCACCACAACTCTTTGGGCTCCACTATCCAGCCAGTTTTTTACACAGCAAAGAGTACACCCAAATGATTTTGAAAAGAAGTGGGTGATGCTGCACAAACAAGAACCTTTTCTATGAACCACTGGTATTCAGTGGCAGGGGGGTAATGCTCAGGGAGCAGTTGTATATTTAGTAGCTCTAGCTGTTGGCAGTTTAAACAGAGGTGACGTATTTTGCACAAACTTTATGACGTTTCAACTGTGGTGGTAGAAATGTCTAACTAGGAATAGTAGTAACCTGCCGGGGATGATGATTTCTTAAATGACTAAAGCTATATCTAGAAAAGAGCCTTTGATAATGTCCCCATGGTCCAATAAGGTCCAGGAAAAGTCGTCAAAAGATAAATCAACTGATACTTACTTCAAACACATACAATCCACAACTGACAACGTTCACAGCTGCAATTTCTTTGACTTGACACCATGACTATGTCAGTTGCATCTGTACTTTTTAAGGATAGGATAGTATAAAGCTGATGTAAAACATACCCTTAGCCATTATATTGAATGCATTTTAAATGAGTTTTACAACTTGACAATAGATTTGGGGGTTAGTATTTTGTCATTTATGCCATTTATATTAAAAAAGCAATAACGTACATACAGCTGCTTCTTGCTCTCATATTTCTTGTAGTTTTTACTTTGAAGCATTTATTATTTTCAGCCTGACTACTGATCTCTTCATCCATGTCAACACATGGATGTCCAACAGCTGATGGACAGGCATGAGAGCAGCTGAAATCACATCAGGCTGTGTGCAATCTGCCTGCCCCCATACACAGACTGTCTACAGGGCCATCTCTCAAGCTGTTTCAAGGCATCTTGGACAGGCTTACCTGATAGGATACGCCTCACAGAGAGCAGATACTGGCCATGAATTTGCTGCATGGTCAACTGGTCTGATCTTGAAAGACCTCAAGGCATTTCTCCCTGTGTAGTATTGTTATATCTTCCAGTATGAGTGCGGTGACTTGACACATAACAAACTTTTATAATGCAGTCCATTAAGAAAACAGTGGAAGTTGTCAATCCACTTAAACTGAAACCACATCAAAGTAGCTAAGGTGACTTTGGCAGCAAGCCAAATAACAGTAATTTACCTATTTTTGTAATTTTCTGTCATTTCATTCTGTTGCTCTCTAATAAGCTCTACATGGGCAGCAGAATACTGCATTAAGACACTAATTCACCAACATGTTTGAAGTATAATTAACATTGATTGGAATCATTCAAACTAAAGATAAGGAAGTGCTTTGCCTGAAGACCTAAATTTTCAGAGTGTGACTTGGCAGGTACTTTGCCTTTTTCTTTTTGGTCATTGCTTTTTTGAACTTAAACAAAATCTTTATAGAGAGATTCATGCAGGATCCATTGCAGACTCCTTTAGGCCAAAGGTCTTCAAGAGGTGTGTTAGTAGAGGGTAGATATTCTTTGTACTGGCTCTCTACAACAGTGTGAAATTCAGACACATTCAGCAAAGCTTAGGAGAGGAGAGTCTGTTTAAATAAAAGCACTTGATTGCAGAGGCACTGCTAGTCTATCATTGAAGCCACAGGAGAACAATCTCTTTCTGCATAGTAGGAAGAGAATGGAAAGATCACCATATAAATACTGTACCATTATCTGATGCTATTATCCAGACCCTTCTGTCTTGTGGTGCTCTCCCTAGGTGTCTGGTCAGCTTACATGCTCTGAATGTATTTAGGGCTTTTACAAGTATTATCAGAGTTCTCTTCAGAATTGTACTCATGCAGATGACCGTAAAAATTCATTCCTAAAGTCCCTGAAGTGTTGATAAGCACCTTAGTTCATAAAAATGAAAGAACAATTTTTTTTCAAAATGATTCCTCATTGCTTCTCAGTATTTGTGAACCAAAACTGCTACAATTTGCTCCTTAGTACAGTTGATTAAATCTAGATTAAGAACTGTTTTGTTCTCCTTTTTCCTCAAAGATTTTTACACTAAGGATGATAAATACTCATATGTAATGATAAAGCAAAAAACTTGTCTCAAATGAATTTACCGGGACAGGTAAGTACAGTACAAATTTCACTAGGATGGCCTGATTTTTCTACAATATTTGGGCAGAGCTTGTTTAAAAATTACTACCCAAATCAATTACCATTAAAAAAAAGATGCAATAACACTAAAATATCTCAGAAGATAGATGAGATGTTATATTTAAGATTACCTAAGATAAGATGTTTTATTTATTATGTCTTGCTTAAGTCATGGTCCTGCCCAAGGTAAATTTCTTGACTAATAAAATGAAGATGTTTGAATTTCAGAGTGGCTAAATATTCACATACACAGCATTCATTTTTGGCTAGGAGACTAGATGTACAGTATTTATTGTGTGATATAAACCCATTTAATCTTGGTAAGACCTGAACTTCATTACTGTTTGATGACAATGTGATGGTTTATTTTATATGCTATATTCCGGCTACCAAAAAGTTCAGCCATGTACTCGTTTGCTATTTTAGTGAAGAAATTGAAGGCTGAATGGATAATTTCAATGACTAAACTTTTTTTCTTCTAACAGTTACTTTCTCCAGGTCAAAATAATTAAATCTGGCAGAGCTAGTTTATTGGGTTTACATGACAAGGTTTTGGTAGTGGGGGGCTGCAGGGCTGGCTTCTGTGAGAAGGCACTAGGGGCTCCCCCACATCAGAAAAAGCCAGTTGGAGCCAGATCCAAGATGGATCCACAGCTGGCCAAAGCTGAAGCCATCAGTGATGCTGGTGACTCCTCTGTGGTAATATATTTAAGCAAGCGTAAAACCCACTATGCAGCAGCTGCTAGAGAGGAGTTACTGACTGTAACCTCCTGTCACTGTGGGGAATGAGAGAGACAAGAAGGTTCCTTTAAAGAATCACCTGCAATTATATTAGCAATAGAAAAATGATTTAATAGAAGTTTATATAAAAGTGTGACTTCACAGAATTCGGTGGCAGTGTTCACTCTATTACTTAGCACATGGATGAAATGCACACAGGAAAACTAAATTAGAATCAGACTAAACTTATGTATACAGAGACCGAAACATAGTAAGTTAAAAAGATGAACATTACAAAGAAAAATTAAGTTAGAATTAATTTCTTGTGATTTGTGCAAAGATCAGGAATGTGTAGAAGTAGGGGAGACCCTCCCATTGAGTCACAAGGTTCAGAGAAGACCCGTTGCTTTCTAAACTCCTGTCAGAGTCTAGGTGCAGCTGGATCGACTCCTAGTCTCAGACTTGGTCAATGGTTTATATCTAAAGGGATTACGAGTATAATAGCAGCCTAAAATTCATTCACTGTTGAATAAAGTTTACGACAGTAATTTAAGTATAAATTTGAAAGTAATAACTTATAATATACTTGCTATAATATATGTATTACAGACTTTTCAGGTTAGTACACATGCATTCTGAAAGACACTAAGAGATATACGTGTAAGAGTAAAAGAGAGAAAAAGAGGTATACCTGTTAAAAATTCCCCTCAAGGTCTGTGAAAAGGTTCACTTTGAATGCTTCAGCGTCTCTCAACGGGCAAAGGGTCGAGCCTCAAGGACCACAGAGTATCAGCCCAGGTCATGTCAGCTTTTGGTGACAGTCCTCCGATTTTCACAAACAGAAAGTTTGTAAGCTCTGAGAGGCGTCCCACTCAGAAGGAGATGCTAGTCACAGCCCGCTGCAGTCCAGGAGACCTCAAAGGGCCTCACTTAGTACTGCTGTTTATAGGTTCAGGAGAAGATTGGCTTTCATCATCAACAAATTGCTGGAATCCCAGCTGCACTGGTACTGTTTCACGTGCAGATAAGGAAAGCTCTGAGGCAGGCTGAAAATAACTTAAAACATAGATATGGGATGCTCCAAGAGTGTTAGGAGAGGACTGTAATGTCTAAAGGTTGTTATGAGAAAGAATTGGCTGTAGGTTTTTATGAGAACTGGCTATCTCTACTCCCATCGCCTTGCCTTTGCCGGGCAGCAGGAGTCCTTGAGACACACAGCATAAGTCCCTGTCTTAGCTGTGTAACAGTTCCTGGCACGGTCAAGGGTCACTTAACTGCCCGACTCATTCCACTTACGCTAAGGCCTAGCAAGCCTTCCCGATTTTGTAAATCAGCCTGGAGAGGGGGAAAGAAATGCACCACCACACCTCCATTCCCCATCCCCCTGTGCCACTTGGGGGGGATAGGAGGAGGTAGACCTGGTAAGAAGGGGGGATTTGAGGAAAAGGTGGGATTAGTTTTGGTTTTGTTTCTAACTATCCTACTCTGTTTTCAGTTGGCATTAAATTAATTTCCCCAAGTCAAGTCTGTTTTGCCTGTGACAGTGATTGGTGAGTACTCTCCCTCTCCTTATCTTACCCATGAGCTTTTTCATTGTGGTTTCTCCTCCAGTCCTGCTGAGGAGGAGGACTGAGATAGTGGCCTGGTGGCCACCTGGCAGCCTGCCAAGATTAAAGCACCACAGCTAATAACAGGAATTTTGCCTGCATTCTAAATTCAAAATTTTTAAATAGTAGACATTATGTTTCAAGCATCTATCACAGCTTTTTACACACATACACATATACATGTATATGTGTGTGGATCTATAAAGTGCCAGACAGTGATATAAACCCAGAAATTTCAAAAAGTCAGAAATACTTTGGTGTAATTACACAAAACTAGTATACCCCAGGATGACAGAAAAATTTCTGACAGCATATTGCATCTCACTGTTCAAATGTTATGTCAAGAAACACAAGGCATACACAGGACTGTAACACCTCCTGGTTAATGTGTCAAGACTTGTGTCGATGCATGCCATGTTATTTCCAAATGCAATGAACTTATTAAAAAGAAAAAGATACCACTAAGCTGTGATGGGCTTGATTCTTTGCTAGTGCTCTTCCAGTGATCTCTGAATTACTGCCGCACTGAACTGTACTCAGCATTAGAAATATCCCTTGTTCAGCTCTACTCAACAGCGTTTTTAACATCAAAACACTTACTTTGAGGCATCAGATATTTCTGTAGCTGGTTGAATGGGGAAATGGAGATTTTGGCATAAAGAAAGTTGTGAGAAATAGTTTGTGATTTTGAAGTGCAGATGGCAATTGCGATATTTAGCAATGGGGACAGAAGCAAACTCTAACACCACTGACATTGGCAAAGCTGAAGAAGAAACTTGAATATTAAGTCAAGCTAGAATTCTTTTAAGTCAAGTGTTACAAAATGCTGTTGTGCTGTCCACCACTACCTTAAAATGAGCCACTGGATAGTTCTACAAAATGAACCATAAATAATTAGTGTTGATCTCAATTTTTATAGCATGGAAATTCTGATACTGTGTAATACTCTTGTGCAATTACCTCATGGCTTTCTAAGTTTGTTCACATCTATGCATTTGGTAACTAACCATAGCAACATTTTAACAAGAGAAAACAGAAGTGTAGGCCAGCACTGTAATTTGACTTTGGAAATCCATAAATCATTAGAAATATTCACTCTGCATGACATGATTTTCTTTACTGCCTCTGAAAAATGGTAGGGATAACAGTTTGTCCCTTTTCTTTCACTGCATTCATCTAAATGACTTTCCTAGGATTAAATTGCCATGCATTACTGTGCTAAGAAGACACAAGCTTATCCTTCTTTGCTCCAAGGAGGTGTTTGTCCTGTCATATATGCATACAGACAATTTCAGGTTGTTTTTAAATATTGGACAGTGCCACATTCTAGTCGCCTTCATCTGCCTAAATGACTAATGCCTGTTGGTATTGGAACAACCTATCCCCAAACCAATTTCATTCTCCTTCAGCTTGCCTTTAGGATGTATCGGTCAACGTGAAACAACGTTATACCTCCAAGAATTCATGCTGCTTCCATCAATACCGGTCTAAGCCACATATCCATAACACAGATCATTTATGTGTCAGGCACAAATATGTAGTTTTTTCCCCTGCCACTCCTTAAAAGCCATTAACTATCAAAGCTGCCCAAACATTGGCTATGGTCTTTTTTAAGTTAATCACCTCATTTCTCTCTCTAGGCCACAATGAGGATTAGACTTTTCTTGAAGCCAATTAATCCAAACTGTCTTGGACACTTGTCTTAGACAAGGGACAACTCTCCCCTTTGCTTCTCCATTGATTATACGGATACTTAGTTGACTGTTTTAAACCAGGTGTGTATCTTTTAATTATCTTGAGTTCAGTGACAGGGATCTTGCCTTAAATAAGAAGAAAACCAGTGTAAGCTTTTAAAGAAGTTATCCTGGCACAGTCTGCTCCATCAGTATATTCACTGCCAGCAATTTTTGTAGCAAAACAATCTATAGATTAATTTTTAAGTTCTGATTCTTGGAAATAATTTGTATTCCAGAACTATGAGGAAGGTGTATGTCTGTGGTACTACAATTTGTTTTTCTTTTCTTACAGCAATGCACATGTAAGAAAACAGCCAGGTTACTAGTCACAAAGAGATACTTTGCCTAATTACATTTTTATCACAGTAATCAGTCAACATATTGAAAACCATCTTGTCAGAATGTTTAAATGAAATCATTATTTAATGTGGGAATGCTCTGAGTGGGAAGAGTGCATTGTGACTGCTCATTCTCACTTGTTTAGTCTTTAGCTGTAAGTGATCTCAGTGAAGTACCTTCCTGCAATTTAGTGAGACAAAGGTGATAGCATATTTCCATACATTCTGTATGGTATGTCTAAATATTTTGATGGTTTTAATATTTTGTACCAGCTGTGGAAACTGGTTTGCTGCTAGGTGACTGTAAAAGTGAGATTTGGTAAATAGCTATTAGAAATCTTATACTAACACTATGATTGAAACAATAGACAAAAGTATAGGCAAGCAATTACTAGTAGAGTTAGTTACTCATAAGTTTTGCAGTTCTTTGCTCTTATGACTAGATGTTCCTGTAAGCTAGATGAGAACAATGTTGAAACTGACCACATGTGATTGAAGCTGCGTTAAGCTTCAAGATCAAAGAACAAGGACAAGAATAAAGACTTCGAGGACAGCCAGCAAGAACTTCAAATGGGTCGGTGGTCGCAAAAGCAGCCCTTCAACCCAAATGGATCCTTCATTGTGCATGATTGGATGTAGGTAGTACTATGATAATAAGTTGCAATTATTTTTATGTATATGCATATTAATCTGATTAATATGCAATTAGTTATTCTATATAACCTCTTTGTGCTAAAGCTGTGGTATGCACGCTAGGTGGAACTATCCCCCGTGCATCCAGTGCTGCAATAAAGAATGCCTGCTTTCTAAAACTCCAAAACGAGTCTTAGAGAGTTTCTTTAACCGGCTTTTCAATATCAAAGGTAATCACATAAAGGGGGGTATTTTTGTTGTTTTCTATTTACCTGCCTAAGTGAAAATGTCACCTTGTTTTTAATTATGTTTTCATTCCTTCTCAAGTTTTCTTCTTAAAAATTAGCAATGGAAGAAATTAGATGCTTTCTTCAGTCCTGGAGATGACAAGTGTTCCTTTTTTAAAAAAAAATTATTTTTATTATTATTATTTATTATTATTATTTATTTCAAAAGGATTTTGTAAGGGTAAGATTAACACGTGCCCTTTCCCCACAGAAGCTGTTGACTTCTGCTGCTTCCATTCCTGTGCCACGCTCAAGAGGAATGGTGGGAGCAGTGCTTGCACTAGTAGCTGTAACAGTGGCAGAAGTGTTTGGCAGAAATGATGCACAATAAAATACAGTACGATTTCTAACATTTTTCCCCTCTCATTTTTAATTAATCAAACAACAAAACCAACTTTATGCTTAGATGGTCTTTTGCTCTATTTCAATCTATTGTTCCTCATACAGACTAGTGGCACACCGTGCTCCCAAGAAGCTGTCTCCTGAAGGGGAGAGAGGAAGCAGCAAATGAGCTGGTAACAACAGCAGCTGGCTGGGTGATGAATGGGAGTTTCCTGTCTGTTATCAAAGGCATCCGCAGACATTCATTCTGATCCAGATTTCAAAAATGCTGTGAATAACACTCAATAGCTTCCTACAGATGTCTGGAAACAACCTTTCACACACACGCACACACACAAAGTGTGTAATAGCTACTTGGCCAATGATTCACTGTAACTGAGTTTGCATGGTTCTCTGTTTTCATGGAATGCAAAATATAATTTACTAATTTTAGTTTAACAAGGGTGTTTTGAGGAGCTCTCCTAACTCAAGGACAACCACTCGTCCCAGCTGTTTAAAGCCAGTATTCACTGCTGAAAGGTGATTGTTGCTTGTGTGGTAGCAGGTTATCCCTCTCTTACCTACAAATGGGTCTGTTCTTGAGGTGCAAGTGTGAGCAGACCTCATGGTGTCCCACACGCTGAAACACATTACTGGTCAAAGAAGCTCCTGATTCACTGTTATTGCTGTACAAAATAGCAACAAGATGTGTTAGGTGGTGCAATGGGAGAGGAATCACTTTGCTTTGATTAAAAAATGTATGGTTAGAGCTACTTTTGTTGTTGGCTTCGAGTTGTTTTCCCTTTGCCAGTGATCATAGAGGAGATAAACCAGATGATTTGGGAGATGCAGTTGAATTCTGATAGGAAAACAAAACTGCTTTTACAGCTAAATTTTAAGTACAGCATTATCATCAAGAGAAGAGGAAAGGAGACTTATGCTTCCGCCACATGTTTACCTCCCAGCAACACAGGAGCTCTAAAATAATGGCATTAATCACGAATTGTGAAGAATGGCTTAAATTTTGTTTTGCCTAATTCTGGAATCTGATTTTCACATTTAGTTGGTGTACATTATAATGGCTCTAAACTCACAAAGAACTTGTGATAAGGCTTCAAGCTTTTCTAGCCTATGAAATTAAACCCATGAAACTAGAGTTCCTAAATTGTACCTATCTATATCTGCAAATTTTCTCTAAACCAGCTGTTTTGCATCGGAAACCTGGCAAAAGGTTATGTTCCATTCATCTCTTGATGAGAAATCCATCTTCAGTTGTTAAATTAGTTCATCCAAAGGTCTGAGACCTGTGAATAAAGAATACTATATAAATCTCATGCATCATTCTCATTATAGTTTTAGATGCATGATTTAAATGGATGCAGTGGCAATTTGTTTTAAAAAGAGACAGCCTCCACAATCTCACTGACTAGCAAGGGTTCACTCATGAAACTTGTCAGTCTTCCCATAACTACTTGTGTTAGTGCATGTTTTTATAAATAGCTAAAAGCTCAGTGTAGGTTCATATTAAGAGTCCTAAATAAGATTAATGATAGTGCATATTTATTATATGACACTTGTATATAATTTTACATCACCTATCTCTTTACAACAAATTCATTTAAAGGTTCCTGAATTAGCAGAACATTACTACCTTTCCTGCACACATATGTAAAGTCTTTTCCTGTTACAGTTCTAGACTTTGGTCATTCTAGGGTGCACTTTGCTTTGATGTTATGGCAGCAAGTGTTTTAGATCTGCTTAGAGAGATTAGATTACTTAAGCAAGAGCTGAACCATCTTTGATTCTATTTCTCACCTTTTTTCTTCACCAATCTTTACTTGCTTCAAAAAACAAGTATATAGGGGTCCTTTTTAAGTGGTTTAATTACTTTCTTTCACAGATTTAATTGTTAAAGTGGGGAAAAAATAACATTCTTTTTTCTACAAAATTAGAGTTATCAGCCTTTTTATGCAATTGAATGAAATCATGTGACATGCACAAGCATGGTTCTTAGTTTTCTTTCATTGGTCAATTTTACTATGGTTATGGTGCAATATTTTACAACATACAGTTTAATGTGAGGAAAATTTATTCCTTCAGTATTTCATTTTTTTTCTAACATTTCTATTGTTTGTCTGTGGTGCCTGGCACATCTAGTCATCTACTACTCACATTTTTCAGAATTCCTTCAAGTGGGTGCCAAAAATCTGTGGGAAATAGAAAAAGGCGGTCAATGACCTTGCATATAGTGATAATTCAGTCTCCCAGTCCTTTTTTCAGTTCATGGATCAATCCATTTGGACACATATCCCTGCCTTAACTAAATGTGGTGCACTGGTTACTTATTTCATATTTATAATCAGGACAAGTTCTAGACCAGAGCTTTGCTGCCAGTTTCATTGTAAAGCATTTGCTACTCACTAAAGTAATGCATTTCTTAGCATCAAAAGTACTTGTTTGGGAACTTTTCTAAAAGGGAATCTTTCACTTAAGTTTCTGAGGTGACAACCAGACACACATAGAATAATCTCTTTCTTCTAGGTAGCAGAGGGGAAAAGTTAATTCAGGACAGCTGCATTTGCATGGATTTGCATTTATCCATATTTCTAAATATTTTTTGGATGCTTTCATTAGTATTTTTCTATGTTTCCACTATATATGTGACAACAGATTATAATTGTAATGTACCATGAAAAGGTGTCATGAGTGTGCTGTGGAGTGTATGAGTCATATGCTCAGTTTACAGTTTGTGCACTGATTGGGGAAGAAAAACAAAGTTATTAAAAAACAATATTTAAAAAAGGGAGTTAGAGAGCAAGCTCTTTATCTTAGGGAGCAAGGAGTCTGTCAAAGAGTCCCTTCTGTTTTGCTTTATGTTCATGTGGTTGAGTCTAACCTTTGTGGCAGTGAAAATGTGACTTAACATCAGGGATTCTTTTGAATTACTGTGACACAGAAATTACTTCATAACAAGGCATGAGGGCTTGCAGCCTCTGGCTACAGCTGTACTACACAAGAAGGAACATAATTGTCAACTCGGCTAGCTGCTCATTTTATTCCTAAACATGTGAGCACTGCCTTATCCACTTCAGTCTAAATAGGCAACTACAAGAGATCATCTGTTTAAGCTAAACTAGTACAGGCGAGCTGTTGAGGATGCCCAGAGTCAGTAATTTCTGCAACCACAATGTTCATATGTACATACACACTTATGGAATAGAACAACCTTCTCAAACAGTTACATGAGCAAACCTCACCGGTGTTTCCAAAATTGATGTGCTAATTTGTTTCCTACTTTCCATTCCAGCTAAGACACAGTTGGGCTTTCCCAAAACCTGGGGTTTTTTTGAAAACAGAAAGGACTGCCTGTGAAATAGATTAGAGACAAAAAATACTTTTCTAAAAACAGGAGAAGGAGTGTTTTCTATCTATTTTAGAAAATAATCTCCAGAGCGCAGACTCTGGCTACAGTTACTGTCATTGGCAATTGCTGGAAGTGTCACACTGAAACTGAGTCTTCCCAGTTTCAGCAGTGAATGTAGTGGCGCGCTGGTGTACCAGAAGATGATGCCATAGGTGGTCTAAGATAAAGCCAGATAATAAGTGGTACAAGAAAGGCTACAGTCCTCTTCTACTGTGTTTGCTTGAGCTTTAAGGTTCCAAGGAATCTAGGGTGAAAGTAGGTGTGTTATCATAGAGGTAGTCCACAGCTTGTTAATTTTGCTTTGTCAACTAGCAGTACCATTTCTGCTGTGAAGCATTTGGGACACTAACAAAATAAAATCAGAATCCCTACCCATCCTAATCAATGCCCTTCACATTTGTCAGATTGGCACAGCTGGCCCAGACTGGAGCATACGTTTGTAAGAGCAATGTAAATAAGGTAATATTGCTTTAGTATGAAGAGGCCATAATGAGGCAGCTGTGCTAATGTCTCAGAGTGGACAGTACACTATCAAACAGCAGGCACTGCAGTACTCAAAGAAAAAGATGAGCTGCTGGGCAGCTGGCAGGTAAAAAACCAGGATATTTTCATCAACAATACATTAATATGCATGCTATTTTGAAGGAAACACATTGTCATTTTTTGCAAAACTGAACATGGACAAACCCAGGAATCATATTATGAAGCAGTAGAGGGTCCATTATTGTTTTGTTGCAACATTAAGTAGCGGTGACTTAGAAGGAAAATCTTATAGTAGAATTTACCTTTGACAGGACAGAGATAGCCAAAGGCATTCAGTATCTGTGACATGGGCCTCTCAAGAACTGACCTGTGTTTTTATGTGGGGAAGTGCAGCAGAACTATGTAGCAGAGCAGGATTTGGGCAATGTTGTGCCAGGGTTTCTATTTCCCACAGCAGGGGTGAAAAAAGCTGATTTATATTCTTCAGATTATGTATTTTGTCATAAAGCAATCAGTATAGACATTCTGTGCCTCATGCAAAAAATAATACTGAACATTGCATATTCTCAGACAAAATATTGCACTGTTAGTATCTTGCTGAAATGTATTTTGTCCACTCGGTTTCTAAAACTGTTAAAATAAGGATTAAGACTATCACATTTTATAAATACTTCTCTATTTCCCTGGATAAAACTATTTCATCTTGAGAACCTTCAATTTTAGATAAATGCACTGATTACAATTTAAATGTCAATTATAAGGAGTCTTACACACATAATAAAACAGACATTTACACTATGTTTGACAGAAACATTAACAGAAGAATTGAACATTATCACAAATCAAATCAATGACCTTCCTCCAATGTATAATAAAGAAATCAAAAGTGCTTTCAACTTCAAATGGCCAAAAGAAAATCAACAAACAATTACTAAAAACATCCCAGTAGGTGCATGACTCAGTGATTCATTCAGATTCAGGCCAAAGAGACACACAATAAAACCTATCTGCTCCAAAATATCTTGTAGATCAAATTTAAATTACAGTTTTGCTACTATAAGAAGCAGCTTTCTCTGATGCTGTGTAGATGACAGTGTGAACTGATACCGATAGCCAAGAAAAAGAGATTAAGACATGGAAAATTTAAGATAAGGAAATGCAACTTTTTAGTTATACATATATTTGCAAGACCATATTGTAAATGAAACTCACAGTTAAAAAAAGGCAAGACATGAAAGGGAAATTGATAATTATTTTTGAAGATGACAGAAAATGAAGTTAAAGCACTACATCGAGGACTGGAGTGGCAAATAGAATAGAGAAAGTTCAAAGCAGTAGATTCAGTGGTAAATTTAGCATCCTATCTAAAATGAACTTTATGAAATTAAGTTTTGAAACAGATGAAGATTTAGCTGTATCTAAACTATAACTGAATGGTAAAGGCAGTATAACAGAGATAAAAAAATTCTTTTCTGCAAGTTCTAACTCCAGGGGCAGGCACTCTATTTCTAGACCAGATTCCAGACTCTTATTCATGACTGACTTTGCTTTTGGAATTACACTCTACTTCTGTTGCAGTTCATGATTTTTTAGCAAATTTAAGCACCACCTTCCTCTCAGTCTCCTTATATCATGAACTTTCTGTTTGTCTTCTTGGTTTTGGTCCAAATTGACATTTGTTCACTTGTACAGTTTTTACATAGTCTTTATTTATATAGTTCATTATGCATATATTTTATAGCCTCTTTTTAACTGTCATTATTGGTGAAGTCTTGTACATGTGAGGCATCTTCATTCCTCTTTACTTTAGCATGTTTGAGGATCTGCCATCTGGAAGTCAAATAGTCAACACCAACCTTTAATGTATTTAGGCATTTACTTTACCTGCCATTAAATTCTAATATGAATAAGTGTGTAATCATGTTTGTCATTCTTTGTAAAAAAGAAACTGCAATAGGTACTAGAACTGAAATATAAAGATGAAACAATGTAGTAAATTCTTATTCTAAAAAGCAAAATCATATAGTATATACTACATATTCTTTTTAAAAAAAAATATGTTTTAACATATGTTTTTTTAATTGGTAGAACTTTATTATTTGTTTTGGAACCTTTAAAACACCATCCTCTGTTTCTGGAGAGTTTATTCAGGCCTATGAATCAAGATCTTCATGCAATGCCATGTATTATTTTGGGTGGGGTTTTTTTGTTTGGTTGGTTGGTTTGGTTTTTTAATGGTCCTTTTGTTCTTCTCTGACTGTAAAGTGAAAGACTAGAATGAAGGTATTTTCATGACTCTCCCTATTTCTCTCTGTCAGTTTGTATTCTAAATTTATGCTTGTTTCTTTGCCTACAGTGAGGTTATAGAAAAGTGCAAGATGAGGCCTAAGCCCTAATCCATAGTTACATATAATTTATAGCATTTACTAGCCCTGACTATAAAAGAAATTACAAACTATCAGGCTAACAGTAAATGACACAAAGGAAAGCCATATTCTCTCCTGCCTACAGTATAAAACAACAAAAAGTTATTATAAAGCTATAAGATACAGCATAATAAAATAACAAGGAGCTCATTCAATATATTCAACAACTGTGAAATTCTCTTTACATCCTAGCCCTATGGTCTCTTCCAAAATTCTTTTCAATTTTATCTGTTCAGTTTAATTACCTGGTGGGAGATCTGACACAAAGACATGGTGACTGGGAGAGAGGAAGATGCAAGAGGGAGAATCTTTTGGGGTGATTTTTCTCCTTCCCCTCTAGTCTCCTGGCCTCCATACTCACCTGTAATGGGTGACTTCTTGCTATCTGATAAACTCGAGGGCAATGCCTACACTGTGGGGCAAACATAGCTCACAGAAAGTGATGCAGACCTTCTCCCTCACGTGTTTGACTGGGATGTCACTGAAGCCTAAAACTGCCTGTCAGCCTGCACATCTGTGTATGTTGTGTCCTGGATATCAGCCCAGATACAAAAACTGGCAGTATAAGCATAGATATTCTCTTGATTAATGTCTGCTACAAGAAACAGCTTTTTTGAATTTCCTCATCTATCTTTATCAACCTTCCACCAAAAGCCAGTCTTTTCTTGAGAAACACCTGCTAAAGCAGTCATCTCTCTTCTCTCTAATGCACGTTTTGTTCTAGTACACACAAGTGGAATTTTTTTTGACAAAACCCATGAGTTATCAGTATTGCTTATTTCTGCTTTGAGGTTACATGGAATGCCTATTTTCTCTTCAAGAGAGAGAAATAAGAGAGCAGAAAACTCTGTTGTATTATGTTTACAAAATATCATAAAATAAATCCAAATATTGATCTCTGGGGAAATTTTTACAGGTACCTACTGCTACCTGCTGATCATGCATAAGAGGAACTTGCTGTATTATTTATATAAGCCTGTAAAAATAAAACAGAGTTGTAGTCCGAATTGCTCAATCAATAAGTTACATTTTAAAAGTTTTCTAAGAGTTTTTACCTCAGTTCTTTTCTCTAGTCTGAGCTTTCTCCAACAAGAACAGACTTAAGCCTACAGGTATTTTACCTTAAAGTATCTAATGAATGGGCTATCATCCACAGCATGCACTCTGTTATCTCACAGGCTTTGACTCTCTTTTTCTGTATTTTTAATCAGGCTGATTTACCTTAGCAGGCATATTTTCAAGTATTCCTTGAATTTCTAGGAAGCAATAAAAATAATCTATGCTACTGTGTTCTGTCTCTGTGACAGGGACTTCTTAATCTTAATGGCACTTTTTACCATTATCAATCATTACAAACTCTGCTGAGCCACTGAAATATATTAGAAATTTCAAATTTGTAATTTACTTCACTTGTGAAGAAATTCAGTGAAAATACCACCTAACAAACCATTTCAAAAATCAAGAGCACTTTGGCATATCGCCTGTTACTGTTTTTAAAATGAAATTTATTCTGGTTTAAGCCCAGCCGGCACCAAAGCACCATGAGGCTGCCTGCTCCCTCCTCCCCCCCCGGTGGGATGGGGAGGAGAAAATATAACAAAAAGCTTGTGGGTCGACACAAGGACAGGGAATTGGTTCACTCACCAATTATGGTCATGGAAAAAAGCCAGACTCAGCTTGGGGAAATAAACCCAAATCTATTTAATTTGTTACAAATCAAATCAAAACAGGATAATGGGAGGTAAAACTAAATCTTAGAACACCTTCCCCCCACTCCTCCCTCCTTCCTGGGCTCAACTCCACTCCCAGTTTTCTCTGCCTCCTTCCACTGCTGGCACAGAGGGATGGGAAACGGGGGTTGTGGTCAGTTCGTCACACGTTGTCTCTGCCACTCCTTTCTCCTCAGGGACACGACTCCTCACTCCTCCCCTGCTCCACAGTGGTGTCGCTCCCATGGGAGACAGTCCTTCATGAACTTCTCCAGCATGTGTCCTTTCCACGGGCTGCAGATCTTCAGGCACAGGCTGCTCCAGCGCAGGCTTTCCCATGGAGCCATGGCCATCTTTGGGGGCATCCACCTGCACTGGCACGGGCTCCTCCCGGGGCTGCAGGTAAGCATCTGGTCCCCTGCTCCCCTCCATGGGCTGGGGGGGGGGGACGGCCTGCTGTCCCACCACAGGCTGCAGGGGCATGCCCTCCTGTGGCGCACCTCCTCCCCTCCTTCCTCACTGACCTCGGTATCTGCAGAGGGGTTCCTCTCACATTCCAATCCCACTACTCACTACTGGTTCCCCTTCTTAAATCTGTTGTCCCAGAGGCACTACCACCATCAATGATTGGGTTGGCCTGGGCCAGAGGTGGGTCTGACTTGGAGATGGGGGAGCTTCTAGCAGCTTCTCACAGGAGCCACCCTTGTAGCCCCTTCCCCTGCTCCAAAACTCCATCACACAAACCCAGAACAGAACTTAAGTGCATCTTAATTGTGAGTAGACTGAAAATCATCCATAAAGAGCAGAGTAAGAGATTTTCTCAGATTTGAAGTTTGCCTGGAGTGAGTTTTAAAAGGTTGCATCATATGTGTTCATCCTGTAAGTATAATATAGTCAGGAATACTAGGAAACAAAGCATAGACATGCTTATATTGTGGTGGGAGCTTGAGAAATAAATAGAAACTAGTATATTATTCATTATTTTTAAATGGATCCAGTCATGCTGTGGTCATTATTTCATTTAATTACTGTAAGACTGGGAAAATACCAAAACAAATAATATCTAATATAAAAAGTGCATTATGCAGTAGGATAGAAGTATACTCATCTCCAAATCATTTTTCCTATGATGTGCAGAGCTTGTGATTTTGCCATGATAAAAATCTGTCAATGAGCAATCAGAGACTTTTGTTACTACTTACTGCAGATTTTTTTGCTAGTGAGAGTCCAGATAGCACACACTGCTTTGCACGACTACAGTTCTGGACAATTCTTATCTTAGTGAATGTAATTTTGGAATTTCTGTATGAAGTCCTGCATAGTCTGTAATTATATATCCCTCAGGTTTGATTTCTAAAGTTTAGAAAGTGATGCATTGTGTAAATGCTCTGTTGAATCCCTTCAAAACTACAAACTAGCCCAAACTAGACCTGACAACAGCCCCTGAAAATCACCAGCAGATTTGTAATGTTTGCAGATAGTGGTGTAAGGCATTCAACTTGAGCTGCTGTATGCTGGTTGTCAGGTTGCTGTCTCCCTTATGTGGTAAAAGTTGAAACTAAGACCCTGTGATCTGAAGTGAAGAAAATATTCAACGTGATTGCTATATGTAGAGATGCATCCTGCAGGCTGAAGTGCAGTGCCAGGAGAAAGTACAGTCCTTGAAAGTGCAATACAACAAAGTGAAGTATATTAAGTTCCTCAGCAGCTGCCAGACAACTTCCTGTTTGGATGAGCCAAACTGTTTCTTCAGTTCAATCAAAGATCATCTTAATTCTGGCAGCAAGGGGTTAAAGTGTGGCTTCCTGCCTCTATACAGTGTGTTTTGGAAGCTGGAATGAAATTACATATCTCTGAGATGTCTGAGATACCCTGAAAGGGATACCTGAGAGAGCATATCTCCAGATGTTTTTGTTGTTACTAAATATATGTGTGGGTGTATATATATATACACATTAATATAAGCACATTATAAATATACATTTACAAATATTATATATGTATATGTATATTATATATGCATAAGTCTGTATCAGGAAATTGGAGTTTATTGCTATGGAGTGTTTGAAAGATTAATGAATCAGGCCACTTTCAACAGATGAACACTTGAATGACAGTCATTAAAGTCACACTGCTAATGGCTAGCTTTTAATCACTTTCAATTGCTATCAATACATATTCAAAGCAGTCAGTCCTTGACACTTATTACCTGTGTTAGCTGTGAAAATACAATACAGGGAGCTGACACCAAGTAGTTAGTGTTGATGGTCACTGTTGCCTCAGCCAATGAGCTTCTCTCATTGCTGATGCTTTAGGCTCCTAGTCCCCTCCCCAGAAGAAAAGGGGATGATGTCATCCTCCTTTGACATAATGCATCTTATTTTTGGGACCAGGTCTTGCTCTTGTTTTGCCAGGAATCTTTCTTGCTTATTCTGCAGGATCATTCTGGTTCCATCAGACATCTATCTTACTTGTTCTGCAGGATTATTTTGGTTTCATCACATATCCTTCCTGACTGCTGTAAATCCTTAGCTATTACCTTGCAGATTTTACTGCTTGAACATATTTTCCTGCACCCCAGTTGTGCAGTTATACCACAAATCTCCATTTGCCCCTTTATGGCTATGTATTGTTTATATATTTATGTTTAGCTGTGTTACAAAACTCTGTTAGCACTCTTACAATGTTATAGAATTCTTATATACAGTCACAGATTACCCTGTTGTTGTCCCAAAAGTGGGGTCGTTTACCCAGTACGTGAAATGCCAGTATACACACAGAGCAGAGGTATTTTGTTCCAATTCATATTTGCATAAAGTTGGGGACTAGGTGGTAATCCACAAAGCTAGCACACCTCATGCCTAAACAGGCAAGCAATTTATACAGTTCAGTTATACATATTCAATTTCCAAAGTTCTTCCCCAAAACTATTACTGGTAGTTGCTTATCTACCACACTTTCTCTTAGGCTAGTTTCCCTGCTTTGAATTAAAGGTACAGTGTTCTTTTACTCTACAGTGCATGCTCAAGGAGAGACAGGGGGGTGAGTCTTTTTGGTCTTGAATTGAGCCAGTGGTTGCGATCTCCCCCTGCTGTCTTCACCTTTCCTCCAGTTATGGAAGATTTTTGCTGACTTCATGCCTATTAGCAATTACTCAACTTTTCAGTGCCTCCTGGGGTAGGATGTTCCCTTCTTATTAGTCTTTTAGTTCTTCTTCAGGGGCACAGTTGTTAGCAAGGCATGCATTGGTTATACAAACGGTATCTTGTTTCACAATACCTTTGTGGCCTTCTTAAGGTGGCTTACGTACATCATTTCTTAAGTACATCACTGCTTTAGTGTGCTTATGTCTGGGTTCAAGACAAACTTGCTTACTATACCTTATTTGATTTCAAACTTTATGGATGCCACAGGCTTCTGCTTCTGTTACATTTTCCTAGGAAAAACTCTGCTTTATATGAAATTTGGGGTTCTATCTTAGAGGTGTAGTGAGCCCTGCAGGGTCTAGCTAGACAAGATCTTTTTTTCATAACGGGTTTTAAATGTCAATGAACCAGGCTTTGTTTGTTTTGTCTTAATTTAACCTTTACTTTGCAGTATTGTGAGACCAAACATAGTGGTATTGTATTAGCAGACAGGAATCATAAATGAAACCAGTCATACATAAGTGATATTTACTTCTGTAGCTTCAGGGGGTTGGTCTGAATAGAGAACAAGATACAGACAGTGTAAATTCGGATGAGTAAATTAAGTTTAAGGACTTGCAAATAAATATGTATAGTAAAATTTATAGCACATCCAAAGAAACAGAAAAAAATTACTTGTTTGCAAACTATTTTTTTAACAAAATAAAGAAAACTGTATTCCAGTCTGGAGGTGGACACCTGAAGTGCGTGCTGAATTTGGGGAGTTGCTGGATGTCCTGAATCTGGGGAGTTATTCGGTATTACTCCTTAGTATATGAAGGTCAGAACCAAAATAAATTTAAATACTTTTGTACTTAACATAGCACAAACAAAAGTAAGCATACCTGTCCTGAAATAGAATTCCCAGTGACAAATTAGGTATTTCCACTTTCTATAGAGTGAGCAAAGAAGGTCAGTTGCCTAAGAAAGTGATATACAGTATTAACATAGAGGGCTAGAGCCAACAAACCAGCAAGGGAGAGAAAGGTGATGCTGCCTGGCCGCAGGCACCTAACTAGAGCCATAGCTTGGCTTGTCTCTGAAACTGCTGTTCAGAGCCTTCTTCCCAAGCTGAAGTGTCTAAGGAAAGAGTGGTGTGGCTAGCCCTTGCCTTTTGCCAAGAAGTCTGGGCTGTACCAGCTACCCAAAACCAGAAAGAAAAGAAAACAGGTTCCTGGCTCTGCTTTGCTCCATGGTTCTCTAGGACAATGGTTTAAACAGGAGGCGATGACTGGGTGGAAAGGGGAAGAAAATGATGAATGGAACCACTTACATGTTGTGGTTAAAGGTGTTTGTTGTGCTAGTGTCTAGACCAAGGACCTAGATAATGAATGAGCTAAAGAGCCATTTGTTTCTTCAGCCCACTACTTAAACTACTTAAGGTTTAGAAAAAAGACTTAGGATAGCTTGTGCTGTTTTCTCCGGTTGCTAGTTCTTAGAATTACTTCTGGTATTTATTTAATGAGTGTAGTATATATAATACATAAATAATTCAGGGAAAACAGGACTCCTAAAGTTCAGTGGAGGGGTGGCGTATCTGGGAGCATAGCAAGACTGAATAACAGCCTAATGATCTGCTGTTTCTAAAGCCAAAAATTTTATGGTAAAAAACAAACCAAACAAATAGATAGAAGTAATTCAGCATGAGTAGTGCTTTTATGTAAGTGCATTTTAGCCTCAGATGAGATATCAACATATAGCCATTTAGATAGCCCTACTTTTAGTGCTGATGAGGGCATATAGCCATGTTACAGCACTGCTGTGGATTAAGCTAATAGGCTCTGATGTGAGGTGGCATATTTGAAGTTAAGCACAATGACCCATGAGTGTTGCTTCAGGGCTTCCAGAGTGACACCGGCTCCCCTTCAGTGGTTGATGAACACAGATTACAGACATGACAGCCTCTGCTCTCTCTTCGACTGACCCAGAAACAGTTTCATACCTGCTTCATCTTGTTCCTGTTCATATGCCAGTATACACTTCTATGATGACAGAAACTCACTTGGTTTTGATGTGGACGAATTACAATATTCTCTGTTATCAACTCTTGCTGTGAAACTCTGTGGGTTTCAGTGCAGGGGCAGGTAGTAAGAGTGGCAGAAACCCTAAGTGCTCTAATTCTCTTCCTCAAACATCTGCTGTGAGTGGAATTTGGGGAGAGAATGGTTGAAAAGAGTAATAGAGTTTGTTACTAAAAGAAAAACTATGTGGAGACAGTTTTTGACCTAAAACAAGTATTATGTTACCATACTTAGCCCAGAGCACTTTCCACAAAAGGAGTATAAAGTTTAAATACAAAAGAAAAATTCAATATCTTTTCCCTGATGTGGCTTTGCCTTCATTCAGATTCTGCACTGAGCAAACTTGCTTGTGGTTTTCAAAGCCTCATAGTTTAACTAAAGGCTCAGGAGAGAAAGTTCAGCAACTCTGTTCAGCTCAGATAAGCACTGTAGAGCCTAACTGCCTATGTAAATCTCATTAAGATGTTTCAGACATTTGAAAATCAACTCCGTGCCTTCCCCACCTCATGTTTCTTTGTTCTTCTTGACACCTGAACAAGCTTCTGGCACAATGTAGCCCTCCCTCTGTCCTTTCCGTTGGCCCAGCAACCTGCAGTTGTTCCCTGATGATGACAGACCATTCTCCAAAAAACTTTCATTTGTAGAAAAATTTTTGGGTCTTTGTCGTGGTTTAACCCCAGCCAGCAACTAAGCACCACGCAGCCGCTCACTCACTCCCCCTCATCCAGTGGGATGGGGGAGAAAATCAGGAAAAGAAGTAAAACTCGTGGGTTGAGATAAGAACGGTTTAATAGAACAGAAAAGAAGAAACTAATAATGATAATGATAACACTAATAAAATGACAACAGTAGTAATAAAAGGATTGGAATGTACAAATGATGCGCAGGGCAATTGCTCACTACGCGCTGACCAACACCCAGCCAGTCCCCGAGCAGTGATTCCCTGCCCCCCCCCTTCCCAGTTCCTAAACTAGATGGGACGTCACATGGTATGGAATACACTGTTGGCCAGTTTGGGTCAGGTGCCCTGGCTGGGCATGAGAAGCTGAAAAATCCTTGACTACAGTCTAAACACTACTGAGCAACAAGTGAAAACATCAGTGTTATCAACATTCTTCACATACTGAACTCAAAACATAGCACTGTACCAGCTACTAGGAAGACAGTTAACTCTATCCCAGCTGAAACCAGGACAGTCTCCTTGGCTATAACAACTTCAGCACTGGTTTTATGTGTTTACTTTCAGATTTGGTTAATGACTGAAAATTCTCCTAACTTGAATGCATCAAACTTTAATGTTTAACCCTGCATGGAAGATACCCATTCTAAACGATATGTGTTTCTAGTATTTTTCTCCTTTGAGATTACAGTTCCGCCACCATCTCTCAAAGTCAGCAAATAGGTTAAAATTAGTCCTTCCAAAATGCATCACAATGCCAGGGTTTCCTTTGGGTACTGTTTGTGACTATCAATTAATTCGTCAGTTAGGAAGTCCTGTTTGAATGTTTCACAATTTTATTTGTTTAGCTGTTTTAGCCAGCGTATGTAGTACCACTAAAGAGTGTTTCTATCTGCTTCTTTATCCCATGTTACAATTTGTTGATTAATTTGCTGAATAAATCTGCATTCTCCTAGGACCAATTGGACTACTAGCCTCTTTCCAACTTACTCCTCTGTTGGTTGATCTGTTTCTTACCTTACTGAACACATGGAGGGGTGACTTGTGGGAAAGGGTGAAATCATCTTGGTCCTTTTGCAAGCATCTCAACTTTCTGATACCTTTCTACAGAAGAACTCATGTGCCATGTCATGTTGCAGAGGGACTGTCTGTCAGGTTACATGATGGTACCATGTGTACACACACCACATTGTCCAATGACCGTGAGTTTCATTACACAAAATATAGGGTGCAGTGCTGCAGCTTTGTTATTTAATTTAGAGAAGCTCTTTTCAGTGCTTCATTAGGATGATTCCTCCTCATGTGTTGCAATGCAACATGCTTAGTCTCTCTCTCCTGCCTCACTGCCTTCTCTCTCTCTCTCAATTTTGGACCTCTTATGCAAGATAAAAACACCAGCTGTTTCTGCCACATGGGGTCATACATCAAGAGAGGGTGTGCTGCCAGAAGATGATATACATATACATACACCATGGGGAGAAAACAGACATAAGATGCATTCAGGGAAATTAGTCTCAGATTTTCTGTGGACATCTTACTGCGATTAAGCACTGACCCTTAATTCCAACGTATAAGAAGCTGTCATATTTGCTGCCAGAAAAATACATTTAAGTTAAAAAAAAAGCAAAAATACCCATGAATTTAAGGTCAGTTTTGTATTGCATTTTTAAATAAACAAGAGATAACAGAATCAGAATCCAGGTTGCGTATTTGAAGACTGGACTGAGTGCCAAAATTAATCCTTTGCAGTGGTTCGTGGGCCAAATCAGTGGATAAATGATGGAATCTTCCAGTAATGACTTCAAAAAAACAAACTGTGTGTGGTAAAGAAGTAGCACTGTACAAAAAAGGTATCTGTCTAATCTGTTACTATATGTGGATTTGACATCAGTCTTACATAAAAGATTTTTTGATTGATAGTGTTACTTAGAAATACAGTAAAAAGGAATGCAAAGTTCAGTATCTCATTAATTGTCATGCACTTCTCAGCCTGTTTACATATTTTCCTTTATATTTCTTTTATTTGTAGATTTTAGAAAAAGATAAGACTAGAATGAAGTATTAAAATGACAATACCTTCAAAGGACTTGATTATTCCATTCTTATTCATAACAAGTAGTAACTTATCACATGGTTAATCCATTTACTTTAAATAGTGGTTATCAAGAAGTTAAATGCTATACAGGAAGTATAATCAGGAAAAAGAAGATACAGATATAAAGGGACCCTGTCAAAGCAAAAAATGATCAGTTTTATTTCCATAGTTAGGAAAATGCAAACATAAGCCTACATCTATGCAAAACCTTATCTTTTTCCCCCTGTATAATCAAAATTTAACACATTACTGACAGTGAATGACCATTATTTTTTGGCAGATTTCATAGACTGACTTCTGTTTCTTCAGGAGTGGCAATATTCCTTTTGACTACAGCAGGGTTTGCATCAAGCGCCCTTACCCAGTTTACACCTAATGATTTTACTACTATTGTGTAAATATGACCCTGGTCAAAAATGTTTTGTCATCTTAAAATTAAAGGAAAGAGAATGCTGAGAATGCAGATTTCTAGTTAAATAGGGATATCAGTAACACTGCTAGTCTTGGAAGTTAGTCTGGTTTTTCAAACTTGTAAAAAAAGGACTAAATGAGTTACAATGTGAAAGCATTAGAAGAAAGTGGTTTGGAATGAGAATTAAGGTTTCTCTCAATTTTGAGTTAAATTAGTCTGTGTGTGCAAGATGGTTTTCGTAAAGACTATTTTTTCCTGTTTTACAGTTACTGTGGAGAGATTGAGGTGGTTACTCAATTGTAGAAACCTTAAGAGGTACAGATTCAAAAAGTCCTCTCTCTTTCTTTTTATGAGTGTTAATTTTTTTAATAGTGTAATTTTTAACTAGAAGATCTGTGTGATCTCTCTTTCACAGCATGTATGTGCTACTTGCATGAATGTAAGACAAAATGAGTGACTCTGGCTACTGTTTTTCTTTGTTTCACAGGAAATAAAATTTCTTCCTTAAACAAAAAACTCCTGCTTACCTTTCCTACACAGGTAAGGTACCTTGGGAAAAAGTGAGAAAGACTACAAAAATCAAGCAGCTAGTGACTCGGAGAATATAAATACAGAGCTTATTTGATTTAGTGTTCTTTATCTATCACAAAATATTTAACCAGAGATGTGAACAGGGACCTAAGGCATTTATAAGGCAGATGAGTCCTCAAAACATCTTTAATATGGTCTTTGGAATTTTTAATTCTCTCTTGAAAAACAGTGTGAAGTCCCTATGCCAGAAAGAAAGAAAGAAAGAGAGAAAGAAAAAAGAAAGACAGAAAGAGAGAAAGAAAAAGAAAAGAAAGAAAGAAGAAAGAAAGAAACTGCCTTTTTTGCTATATTTCTACAATTGTGTCCTCTTCTTTTAGATCTAGCATGCTCTAAGAGGGTGAGATAAAGTAGAGTTATTTCTATAATTTCAGGTAAGGGTGGCTTAATATTTTATTTGACTTTAAAGCCTCTAAAATATTATTAAATAACAGCAAATAACTTGGCAGTGATCTGCAACTCTTCTTGGTAAGTTTTGCCTAATAGAGACCTTGTTAACGTTACTATGAAGTGAAGAATTATATATATCAGGAGTTATGAAACCAATTCTACTTAAAATCCTATTTAATCATTTAAACATGGTATCTGGCAGAAGACACACTGTAATTGGTGGTAAAAAATTTGGTGTGCAAAAGAGGGGCTGACAAGTAATAGATTCTTCTTTGAATGATTCTTTGCATTTTGCTTTGTGATACATCCTAAAAGCCCATTGCTTGGATCTTATAAATCTAGGGGATGTGGGAATGAGGTCTTTAAGAGATAAACAATTGAAATACTTTTATAAGATGTGTCAGTTGTCTCAGGAAGTCTATACCTGTCTTTGGTGAAGGAAAGTATCTTTTTGTAGCAGATTATTTCTGAAAACATACATACAAAATTATCACAATATGACATGTATAGCACATAGATCTAAATTTAAAATCACTTTTGAGTTTATTATTTCAGTAGTTCCTAAAGATTTGAACCAAAACTGGGGACTTGCTGCACTGATAACAGAATAGTCCATAAGCAAAACATCACCGGCCTCAGTCTAAGTAGTCAGCCACTTCTTAAGTACACTCTGTTGGAATTAGGGACAGAGATTCCTTCAGTCTAGATATACACTTCCAGTATAAGAATCCACAACTGACAAAGGTAAGAAATAAATAAAGGGAACTGACTTGCCCAGAATGCTGAAGATGAAAAATGGGCTTCTTTCCCAATGTACTACCTGATAATTGCCTTCCTGACAGGTAAGAATTTCCCCATGGAAAGGCAGTGAAACAAATGCAAGGAAAGGAGGAAAGATTCATATTGTTCACTTCTGAATACTTCATGTAGACATTCAAATTAACCAGTTAGTTTTCCTACTTTTTTTTTTTCTTCTGATCAGTATAGATTTTGTTTCAGGGAACTTAATTCAAAGTGGGAGACTAAACTTTTCATTATTATCTAATTAATTTGGGGTCTAGAGCTGATGAAAGGACTCTTGGGACTGGCTTGGAGACAAAGACATACTCCTCAGCCTACTGAAATCAATGAGTATAAGATAATTTGTACCATACTTAGACATTTTGTGCATGAATTCCATAGCTTGTTTTGAGTAAGATATGCCACATTCATCGTCATGGTTGCTACTGAGGGTTAGTTAAAGATTTGTGGAGACTTTCCCACTATTCTGACCAGGAGTTCCTCTCACATGAAATCAACAGGTTACACTATCCAGACCTGAACTTGGAAAAATGTAAACATAATTCTTTAATTCTTTAACAGACAACGTGTCAATTTCCTTATATCAATGAAAGGGGGGTTTGGGGGGGGGGGAAGTCTGTCCCTTGTTTTTATCTACTGTGGATTAGAAAGATCTCTAGATGATCTGATAACGATGTCTCCCCTTCTGGTGTTTGGATTTCTTGAACTGAAGCAGTGAGAGGAATATAAATCACAAACACATTTACACATTTTGTAAGTTTTCAAGCAGAGCAGAAAAAATTCACTTCCAGGTAAAATGAATCAGTCGGTCAGGTGGCAAAAGCTTTTGGGTAGAAATTGACAGAAATGACAGAAACCTGATAGCTTATTTGCCTACTATCTCTTCCCTCCTGCGCTGGTAATGATCACTGAAAGAAAGTAAAAACAACAGGAAGTGAAGTCCCAGGGATGGTGATTTTACATTTTGTCTGACAGTATGCCAGCTGCTATGGGCAGGATAATTTATATTTAAAACTGTGCAAATTATTTTCTCCTAAAAAAGAGGAGAGAGAGAAAATTGGAGGAATTGGTAAAGATAGCAAAAAAGACAAACAGAAGCAGTCATCATCCTTCTTCACAAAGTGACATTTAGCACCTCGTTGCTTTGTAACAATGGTACCACTTTGGGTGTGTAGGCTCCAGTTGCACTTCAGAGTGGCTGGAATTCACCAAGACCAGCAAGCAAAGTGGGGCACCATTAATGCTGAGGCTCACAGTCTATAGGGTGTCCCTCAAAGGTATAGAGTTCTATATCCAAAACAGGTGCATAGTTCTTGTCAAGATTTGTAACCATCTCAGTTTGCAAGCCCGCTGAATCAAAAAATAGAAACAGAGTAGAATACCCCACTATATGACCTAACCTACAACCTGTTGTGAGACACTGAATTTGTTACCTTAAGCTGTTTGTCTCAAAGTTTGTTAGGTGTGAGAGACTGGACTGTCATCTCAAGCCATTCATCTCAAGGAACTGTGAACTGCTTATCTCGAGCTCTTTGTCTCTGAGATGGCCTGTTTAATCAGGACACTCCTCTGTCCCTAAGGACAATTATCAGGCCACTGAGGCCTCCAGGGGAGGAGACAGGCCAGAGCGGGCGAAGCATGCAGGAATGTGGAGACTACCATTGTCAGGGAGACTGTAATCTTTGAGGTAAGGTGCTGGTTTCTGGTGTTGATCACGTGAAGGTCATGTGACAGATGAAACCTGCAGCGCGTGAACAGTGTGTGAACAGTACATATGTGCATGCATCATCAAACTATGCCCTATAAAAAAACGTGGAGACAAGCCATGGTATGCACCCATCACCGAAGAGTTGAAGACTGAGGACCAACTGGACACCACTGGGTCCATGGTGGTGACTATCCTTGCAACTCTATCCTGACTGCTTGCTTGATTTCTGCCTTTCCTTCCATTCTATCCTATCACTACTATTTTCTACTTTTGATACTTTTGATAATTAAAACTTTTTTGACCTCATTTGTGTCTTAATCTCACTCTTGGGATCATATCGAAACCTTCTCCGACATTGGATCAGGACACCTGTGCCATGAAGAGGCCATATGTTCAAAGTCTTCCAGACTTGTTTCTGTGAGTCAATTTGTTGCTAGTTCCTCTAATAAGTAAAAACAACTTAACAACAGTTTACCTAATATATAACTATGTAATGGTTTTTAACCATGCTTCCTGAGATATCTGTCAGCTCTCAGACTTGCTGATCTATTTATCTGTATTCCTTTTAACAAAATTCTTACTGTTTGACAAAGAGTAATAAATATTAAGCTTTAAGAACACATGGCATCATGTAAGATCTAAACTTGAGTGCTTCACAATCACAGTTCAAATAAGAATACAGCATAGCAATCACTTTTATGACACAAAAATAAAACCTCTGATAGTTATGTACATGGGCAAGTTGCCTGTAATCATAATCTGCATACTTTGTCTCAATGGATCAGAAAGTATCGCTCATCTTTCTATAAGTCAGTAGTTGATCTCCACTCATTTTCCTCTAGTATAAGTCAAAGAGATTGATGATGAATAGTTTCTCTCAGAAACACCAGGGACTTGAAGAAATAAAGAATATACCTGTTTCTCTTCAATATATCTGTGACACTAATGAGACAACTAGTGCCATGTCGTGGGATTAGATGTCAAGTTACCTTGGTGAAAAGTACATTTTAAAATTTCATTCACTGATAAATCTGCCCTTACTGTTAGTAGAGTCCTGGTCAGGCCTTGAAGTATTGTATATGAAGTAGACATCAGCTTCCAAAGAAGATGTCTAGCCCTACTAACGAGCATGCATAGATCCCTAGGGTCTCTTTTGACTCCTTGTTCATCCTTTTTAGTCAAAACACTGCTGACTTCATCTGCCTTTCCTAGCACCTAGCAGTGCTTTCCAGATATTTTTTATTTTGATTACTGAATTATTGGCTATGAAGATGATTCTGAATACAATGTAGAAGTTCTACTTTGTACGCAGTGAAGCTATGTGCCTTCTCAGGAGGCTGTAAGCACAGTTGTGAGAAGGTTAAATCATCCACTGACATCCATCCAGCTTCCAAGATGACCTCAGTGAGGCAAGAACAGAGGAGTGCCTTTAATGCTGCAAAAGCCAGTGAGGCACCTACTAATGGCAGCTGTTTCTGTGAGGAGTGGAAAGTTTGAGTGTTATCTTGTACATGAACTTAAAATATCACAATATTCTACTCATGTCTGTGCGAAAAAAAAAAAGGGGCGAAAGAAGTATATATATATTCCTGCTAAAAGAAATTCCAGATGGTGTATTCCAAGGATACAGGAGATCCTCTTTGCAGTGCTGATTGAAATGTAAGATATCCAGTTCCATCCAATTTTTAAAATGCAGGATTTAAAAGTTACCTCCTTTAGTATTTCTTCCGCCTTTCACTGGCTACCTATGCAGCATGTTGGAAATGTATACAATGTTAAGATAAGAGTTTTTTCCATATACACCATAATGATGGCTAAATGCCTAAGCAAGGCTCTGGGAGCATGTACTTTAAAGTTAGCTGGCTAAAAGTTGTATGCTGCAGTGCTTAGGTACATTCATGGGTGTACCTTGAGGTTAAAGGCACAGAGCAGCATAAAATTCTGAGGTCTGTTCTTGACAAAGGTTATAATCAACTGCCTGGGTTGGGAGAGCATGTCATTTTACTGTATAGGTTTTCGGAGGTATTTGCTGGATTTGTTTTGTTCAATTCTGTTTTTTATTATTGTTCAGCACAACTCTGATATTATTCTGTTAAACTGTCTTTCTCAATTCCCTAGGTCTTAACAAACAACTGCCCTTCTTAAAATATTTTTCCAGTGTCGTGGATATTGCATCTTCTCCCTGCTGTGTTGTACTGAATTGCTTTTTTGATTTACTAATGGTCTACATTAATTCAAAAACTCCCTTTGGTCTTAGTGACTGGAATGAAGCAGCAGAACAACTGAGATACATCATTGTATATATACATACATAAATATATATGTTTGAAATCCACACTTTAAATCAATAAGGAGGCAGTAGAACTAAAGATGATGGTTATATAACTTATACTGCACCATGAGAAAAATAATAGTCTTAAAAACATTTGTTTCAATGCCAGTCTAGGATCTGAAGATGACTGTTTATTACTAACAGTACCTGATTACTTGCTGTGAAGGAAATACCTAAACAGATGGGGCTTACTAGTATGAACAAGCAGAATTTGTCTGAAAGTGAGAATTCCAGCCTGTAATTATCCCTAATTCACATCTGCAAATAACTCTGATATCAGTGTCCTAGAAAGTGACAGAGCTGAAGAACGTTACTTCCCCTTTCTCCTCACCGCTCCAAGTTGAAAACAAAATGCTGGTTAACTATACAGACCTGACCCATTTATTGTACCGATTGGTGCCATGGAAATCTGACAGTAGGTCTGTACCCGGGGCCTTTTTTTCAGGTATGTGCATAGGCACAGCATCTTCCTTCATGGAGAGCCTCCCAAGGGCACAGGAATGGTCTCCTCTGATGGGCAGGAAACTCAACGGGCCTGGCAAAAACCTACCTTGACCCACCATGAACCTCCTGACTGTGCTCAAACACAAAAAGGAAGTACAGAAAAAGTGAAAGGGAGGAGAAGCTATCCAGAAAGAATACAGACATATTGCCTGGGCATGCAGCTATGTGACTGTGAAAACCACAGCTTAGATGGGCATGATACTGGTGAATGAAGTGCGTGGCAATAAAAAAGTTTTCTTCGGGTATGTTGGCCAATGTGTGGGTGTACTGAAGAATGAGGACAAGGAAAAGTTCAAGGTGTCTTTTTTTTTTTCCTTTCTCTTTACAGTCAGGGTTTTCTCTCAGGTTCCCTGGTCCCTATGCTTAGAGATAGATCCTGGGAGAATGAAGCACTACCCAGGCTACAGGGAGATTGATTAGGGACCACATAGGCAAACTGGGCATAGGGGACTGAATGGGATGCTTTGAAGGGTGCAGAGGGATCTTGCCAACAACATTGTGAGGCCTTCCTCTGCCATCTTTGAAAAGTAGTGGCATAAGTCACCATGAATTTATCAAAGACAAATCACACGTGACCAACATGATAACCACCTGTAATGAAACGAATAGTTAGATAGAAAAGAGTGTTGGGTGTCATTTTTCCTGACTTCAGCAAGGGGTTTGACGTGATCTCCCATAGCATCCTTGTAGCCAAGTTAGGCAGGTAAGGACTGGATGAATAGATTGCAAGTTAGTTGGAAAACTGGCCAGACCATTGGGTTCTATTGTCTGTGGTCAGCAGTTTGAAGTCCCACTGGTAGTCAGTTAAGAGTAACATTTTTCAGGATTTAGTACAGTGGCCACTATTTATTGTTGTTGATCTGGATGATGGGATGCAGTGCACTCTTTGCAATTTCACAGACAATATCTAACAGGGGTGTGAGTTAGCAGTTGCTGTACTGGAGGGCAGGGATACCATTCAAAGTGCTCTTGACAGGCTGGAGAAATATGCTGATGGAAGCCTTTGTGAAGTTCAACAAAGGCAAATTAAAAGTCCTCCTCTGTAATGGAATAACCCCATACACCAGTGTGCTGGTTTTGGCTGGGATAGAGTTAATTTTCCTCATAGTAGCTTGTATGGGCCTACGTTCTGGATTTGTGCTGGAAACAGTGTTGATAACACAGGGATGTTTTCATTACTGCTGAGCAGTGCTTACACAGAGTCAAGGCCTTTTCTGCTCCTCACCCCACCCCACCAGTGAATAGGCTGGGAGGGGACACAGTTGGGACAGCTGACCGCAACTGACCAAAGGGATATCCCAGACCATATGATGTCATGCTCAGGATATAAAACTGGGCGGAAGAAGAAGGAAGGGGGGGATGTTTGGAGTGATGGCATTTGTCTTCCCAAGTAACTGTTACACATGATGGAGCCCTGCTTTCCTGGAGATGGCTGAACACCTGCCTGCTGATGAGAAGTGGTGAATTAATTCCTTGTTTTTCTTTGCTTGCACATGCAGCTTTTGCTTTACCTGTTAAACTCTCTTTATCTCAACCCATGAATTTTCTCACTTTTACCCTTCCAATTCTCTCCCCCATCCCAACACAGGGGCAGTGAGCAAGCGGCTGTGTGGTGCTTGGTTGCCAGCTGGGGTTAACCCACAACAACCATTAAAGGCTGAGGGGCAACTGGATTGAAGGCAGTTTTGCAGAAAAGGATCTGGGTGTCTTGGTGTATGGCAAAGTGAATAATGTGGAACAATTGCTGGAGGTGACTTATTGATATGTCCCCCCTCTCTTAAGGGAAGGTAAGCCTCCAGGGTGGAATGCAGTAGATATGCCAGAAATAATAAGAATTCCCTAAGCAACATAATCTGCAACCTTAGATGTTAGCAACACCAGGGGAGCTTGATATGCTGACTCTAAGAGAAGCAACACAGAGGGTGGAGCAGAGTGGAGACACCACGGCCAGGCTCTGTGATATCATTGCAGGGGAAGGGAACTGGAACTACTGGAACAAGAATGGAAGGTCCCTGCATTGAATCCACTGAAGCAAGGAAGTGAAATAATGGGGTTCTGTCAATGCTATTGTCTTACTTCTGATTTATACCATAAGTGCCCAGTTCTGGAGTAGTGACACACTGAATCATGTTCTCTGGGTGAACTTTGCTCATTATAATCTCATTATAATACCAAAGCACACCTCCATCCCCAAAACTACCCATCTTCAAGGTGTCACTACCCCTCACTGAGCACGTGTTCTGAATTTTCTCTAGCATATACCTTTAAAAGTAAAGCGAGGAGAATTTACACCAATCATAATAAAGGCACGGATGAGTGGAGTCACTCAAGCTCTACCTAAAAATAAGAAAATATAAAAGGTCTTAAGAAAGGATGAATGCTAAGGATGACACCATTATAGACAAATCAGGAGGACATTGCTGACTTCTGGGATCAGTTGACAGGCTGAACCACTCTTCCTCCCCATAAGGACTCCTATTGGGTAAGATTCGAACACTTGGTCATACCCACTGCTACCCTGGGAAACTTAGAAATCTCTATAGAGTTTTTCCATAATTTAGTGTGCTTGTAGTCGACTGTATTATTATTTGCATGTGCTTTGCAGACAGTGTATTTATCACCAGCAATCCAAAAGAACCTGTACTCTTGCTTTAGTAAACTGCGCTGCTCATTAATCTAGCCATGATAGTTAGAATGCGACCAGACTACTTAAGTCTGGCCATGATAGTTCAATGAACATGACTAAATTGAAAGTACAGTGCACTATTAGTGTATCCATAATTGCGATAGTTCAATATGTTGCACGTGACTAGACTTACAGTGCTGAACTGGACATCATTTAGAATCTAAGCCTAGCCACCCCCAGCCCCTGTGATACCTGAGGACAAGCTGGAATGCAAGGGGATTTATTTCCTGTCAAACTTCTTTGCCCTTTAACACAACAAATATGAGCCAGCAGTGTGCCCTTTACAACTGTGTTACTAAGAAAATGGCTGAAAGGTCAAGGGAAATTACTAATCCCTTCTACTTGGCATTTACGATATTGCATCCTGAGTACTATGTCCAGTTCAGGCCTCCCCAGTCCATGTGAGAGCATGACAAACTGGAGCATGTCCAGTAGAGAGCCATAGAGATGCCTGGGGGATGGAGCACATGGTATTCAAAGGAACTCTGGGAGAGCTTGCCTTGTTCAGACCAATGAAGAGATGGCTGAGAAGGACCTTACTGCTGCCTTAGTTGCCTAGTGCATTGTGGGTTGTTACAGCTAAGACGAAACCAGACACCTCCCAGAGGTTCACAGAGGGTCACAAGAGCTGAGAGGCACAAGCTGAACATGGAAAATTTCAGGTAGGTATGAGGAAACATTTTCTCACTGTGAGGCACAGGGTGCCCAGGGATGCTGTGAAGTCTCTGTCACTGAATATTCAGAAGTCAGCTGGACAAGATGACCTAGAACAGCCTGCTCTGAGTTTGTATTTGATCCTGCTTTGAGCAGAAGATAGGAGCAGATGACCTTCAGAGGTCCCCCCAACCTAAATTACTCAATGATTTTAAGACATCATCCTTTATGTTCACTCCTACTGAATGATTCTCCTGAAGATGCTTTCTCCTTTTACAAAAATCTGGAAAATATAACACAGGAGACATAATAGAAATGGATTTATGTCTTGAAGGGTTTCAGGGCACTGGACTTTCACTACCCAGGCAAGAATCCTGGTTTCTGCCTGATCTGAAGCAACATTTCATCGATCATATTGAAAGTGAATAAGTTTTCAGGCAAGTGTTAAAGCTTTATTTGCCTATAGATGGAATCAGAATCATTTATAAGGAGACGTGAGACCAACCTTTTTGTCAAGAGCTACTTTTGCATCTTAAATTAGTATTACAAAAGCATTATTAAACAAAAGCTTTTTGTGCGACTAGGGCTGGGAAAACTTAAAAGAGTCTAAAGTAATAGACTTATTTAGTGCACAAATCTGCTTCTTTGTTGTCTCTTTAGATGTATCTCTTTCTTCAGAGTTTTCTCTGGCTGGTTCTAGATCTCTGCTTGTTCTTCATTTTGGTTTCTCTCTATTCCATTTCAGAGACCCCAACGCTACCGAGACCTTACACTGATGGGAATAGCTTAACCCCAAGCTCTGGATCTTCCACAGAAGCTAAACTCCTCAACAATCCAAAATAATCCAGAAGTCTACATAATCTTGAGTCTTGTAACATCTTGGAAGTAATTTGTGAATATAACTGTTGAGCTTGAATTCAACCTTCAATGAATGAATGAGTTATATAATTTATACATTTGAAATTTCTCGGGGAGTTTTTTCCCCAACATGGTTCACCATACAGGTCCAATGATTACTTTACAAAAATGACAAAAGTCAGTGAAATTAATGTTCTTTTTTGTGCAATTTTAAAGTATTTTTGATGCAATTTTGTCCATTCTACATAACCATAGCTGAGAATGTAAAATATGAGTAAAAAGGTCAACTTATATTTTAAATTATGAAAATAGAGAAATCTGACCCTCATACAGGTTAGAAGCTGCTATATCAACCTATATTTTAGTCAGCTATCTGTGTTAATAAAGATAACCTGTTCAAATAGAAAGACTCTTTTATTATGAATGGGATGCACCATAGTCCTGAAAACTATTTCAACATGCTTTAACCTTGAAGATTCTACATAGATGCTTTTGCTAGGAAAGGACTGAGCAAATTTAACCTTGCTATTGCAACAGAGCATTGGATGTACATGAATTGAATTAGCACATTCTGGTACACTGATGCTTCACTGTAACTTAAGAAAAAGACATAAATATATAGCAAAATTTTTTTTTAAAATAATTGATTGCATAATGGTACAGTACATCATAATGGTCTTTTTTTTGCCTTTATGCTTGAATAAATACATATTAGATGATAACACTTTATTTTAATGATACACTGATTTAATAGTGAATTACAATAAAACCTCTATGAAAGTGCATATGACATTTCCGTTAATAACAATTGAATTTGTTATTATTACAATGAACTGCAAATCAAATTACTAGTGATAAAACCCTTAAATTATATTGCTGCTGTTTCAGGGAAAACATAATTTTAGCTCTCAAAACTTGCCCTATTCCCACTCCAGGAACCATTGTTGTATGAATTGTTATGCTTAAATAGACAGAAATATTAAAAACAGAATGCTGTATGGTCATGATATTTTTTAATCCTTAATTTTAAGAAGTCACATAATTTTATCAACACACTTTCACCTTACTAATTGGTGAATGGAGAGAATTATGATAAAGTCTATAAAATACTTTAGTAAAAAATAACTTCTGAGTGGTGAGATATTTGACCAGTAATAAAATCTGTTTCAAAGACTTTTCTACAGTCATACATTTAATTGTGATTATCGCAAATGGCAACCAAAGTATGAGATAAAGTCAAAAAGTTTGCTGTGTTCAGAATTCAAACTCAACTACACAGCTGAGAAATCTCTCATATTAAAAATCTCTTTGAGCTATCTATGTAGTAGTGTACATTCCTAGTAATGAACTTTTTAGTGTTCCTTGGCGATACTATGACTGTCCTTCTCATGATTCATATCAGAAATTTGCTCATTATTCTTTTCATTTCCTTTTCACTGTTAGTCATAGGAGATTATTTCCATATTCTGATCCAGATTTAATTCAAGCAGTTATAGACATTCAGGATAAGTTTTCATCCCATCCCATAACTCTGTATGCAAAGTACAAATAAATAGGTTCTCTTTCAAATGTGTTTTGTAGGGAGGAAACTTACCTATACAATGTTGTTGCAACATGTTAACATACCTGTGCCAAAATGCATGTGCTAAATTATTAGGTACATAAACATCTGGGCTGTTGTAGTCACTATAAGAAAATAGGAGTCAGTTTTGTACTAAAGCTTAGGTTCTGGAATTTGTCTTGACAGGCTCACTGAATAAACTATAATATTCTGGAAATAGGGACTCATGCCTCAAATGTTTTAAAATTAAGATTTATATACATGTCCTAGAGTCGTAGACCAAGGTGCTCTTAAAAGATCCACGATCTGAAAGATTTTACATGCTTAGAGGCTCTTTAAGGGCACTTTTTTGAGCATTTTATTCAAATGGCATTTATCCACTTCTCTGAATGTGAAATTCAGACTAAACAAACAGGTGAATGACTGTTAATCATTTCAAATGCAAAAGAATTTCAAAAGCCCATTTCAAGGATTAACCAGGGGGACACACAGCAGTTTGTCCCTTCCCTGAAATGGAATGTTTCTTTTATACGTAACCCGGTAGGCACAAGTTTTGATTTTAAAATATTCTGAAAAACCCCTGCAGACATTACTTGCACTAACTGCAATCATTTCAGATTCTGTGAAGCAGTGGAGAAATGTGTTCATCTCCCCACTGTACAATGTGCAGAGATTTCATTTGGCAGGAGTCCTGTCAAGGTGGTGGTGTTTTCTTTCTTTCTTTAATAGTTGCACGAGGCAGAGACAAGCGATGTCTGTTCAGCACTGACTCGTCAGGAGAAGGCAAGTCTGATTTGAGGAGCCAGACTTCTCCAAGGAAGTAAGAGCTGAATTAATCGTATCTCTGGCTAAACTTCCTGCCATTCAAGCATAGACAGAGCTGAATATTTGGCTTTAGTTTACTGACATGATTTTTTTTTTTTTTTACTTTGCTAAACATAGGAATGATTTGTGCTTGTCATTGGGAAGCTAAATTGAAAACTGTTATAGAGAAACTAAAATACAGAGTTCTCAAATAAACTTTTTTAGAACAAACAACTAAAAATATGCCCATACATTCCTAAATCAAATAATAAGGGCACATCATACTCATTTGCAGAAGAAATAACAACATACTGTTTATCCCTGGTCCTTCAGAGAGAGGACTGTTGCACATTTATAGCATACTTCCGGATTACAATTAGCATTTGCTCAGTGACTGAATGTGAGCTTGCAAGATTATGAAGTGATCCAAATTGAAGTGAAATGCATATAGGAAAATCATTTATTATAAGCATACAATTTTAAAGGATACTTTAAAGAATTATATACTTGCCTTGCTGCTGATCTCTGTCTCTCTTTGGGCCATCCTCTTCACAGTTTTCCTATTTATAAAAGAAGAATGATGTTTTTGAACATCTTTCTGCCAACTGTTGCAGTTTAACAGTGAAAGATGTTTCTTAAGTCTTGGGAATTGTTGTGTACAATTGCCAATAGTTGTGAAGAACACCTCAGACCAGTTCCAGTCATGGATGATTTTGCTATATACCTCTTCTTTTATTTATATTGAAAGATTTTTTTCTGGTTTGATTTTTTCTTTTTTTTCTGTTGTTTGCCTTTCCCAGATGATGGCAAAGTAGACTGACTGAATTTAATTGCCAAAAAGGAAGTTCTTAGAAAAAAATATTCATAGAATAAAACTTTGTAGGAAAAAAAACCCCTCCTAATATGAACAGACTACTTGTTATGTTATAAACAAAGTTCATGGCAATAAAGAATTTCATTTTTAGTTGTTATCTATCTACTGACATTATTGACACTAAAGAACTTCTAGCAAATTGGGTACACTTTGTGTTTTCAGCAATAAAATAATTAATTTCTATGTGTGAATAGTGACATTTTCTCTTTACTGATAATTGTCATGAGAAAAACATGCCAAGACAACCCTCAGCTGAAAATGTAGGTTTTAGGTACACACATGACTTCCAAATGTTCGAAATACTAAAATACCTCCAGATTAATATCTTCTGACTCTATTAATTTTATAAATTCAAAGAATACTTGCTAGTAATAACACAGACATCATAGTCCTTTTTTTTTTTTTTTCCTAATGAAGGAATTATTTCCTGGGCTTTCATAAAAAAGTGGATATATTTCCTTTTAAAGGAATTTGAGTTACCTGCAGAGCAGATAACAGAATTCTACGGCTGAATAAAAAAATCTGCATTGAAGGTAGAAGTTTACGAAACAATATGAGGCTAAATCTGAATGGTTATTGTCACTATATACATCTGAAGTTCATGACTGCTATTTCACACAGTATTGTTCTGTTTCATTATTCACCAGTTGTAACCAATGAATCAAAGTCACTAAGACACAACACTACAATACTTAAAGGTATGTATTTGAAGTATAATATAGTCACTTTCAAACTTCTCTAATGTAGGCTCTGAAAGCGCAGTTTATGCATATCATTGTGTAGCATATATCACTTCATTTTCTTCACCCCTTTTCATAAAACCCTTAAAAATATTTTCTTAGCTCTACAGCTCTTGAATAAAAGGGACAATTATCAACAAAAAATTCTACTGAATGTATCGTAAAGAATTCTCCAAGTAAACCACCAAAACAAATAAGGAAAAGAAGATATGCCCTTAGATAGAAGCATAGAAATAAATTGAGATTCTTTTACAGGCCTCATAACAGAAATTAAAGGAAATATGTCAATGTAAGAAATCATCTACAATTGCAAAGCAAGATCAACCATAATTCTGTCATTCCTGACAGTTAATTCTCAACTTCCCATAGGATAGTTTCTATAATTTCCACCAAAATACATTCCTGTGCTTCAGTACTTCTTTCTACTTCAGTAGAAAGCTTGCACTGATAATGTAAACCAAACGGCTTTAGATGTGATGCCCATATGGGCTGTTCTACCCAAAAGTTTACCAATGGAGGATTTTCTTTCCACTGTGTTTTTATGACATTATTATACATTTAACTATTATTGTATGTTCTCTCTGCCTTCTCTTCTCTCAACTTGTCTTCCTACATCAGGTTTTCAAAAGTCTAATAATTTTCACTATTCTCTAAACCCTGTCCACCTGGGTTGCATCTTTCTTGAACTGTGGCAAACTTTTCTTGGCGGAGTTCATGCCAGAGCTGAATAGAATAAAACGGTGCATCACGTGCCTCATGGACAATAATCCAGTTTACGTATTCCACAATGGTTTCCCTTTATGGTAACTATGTGACACTCTTGATTCATGTTCAGTTTGTGATCCATTAAATGCCTGGGTTCTTTTCAGCAGTGAAAATGTCTAATAATTTGTTTCTCATCTTGTATTTATGGCAGATGATTATTTCTGCTGAGTGCATAGCTTGTCATTTGTCCTTATTAAAGTGCATTTTTGCTCTCCAAATTGTTTCTCTAATTGGCTGTGATCACATGAAATTCTAAGCCTGGACTCTGTCATGCTTGTAAATAATCCCAGCTTGGTATCTATTTGCAAATTTGCCTTCTCACTCTTCATTTTTTATCAAAATTATAAAACATAAAAATAAAAAAATGTTTTAAACCAGACTCAGTATAGAAGTGCATTCACATAGATCTTCGTTTGATAGGGAAAAAATGATCCCTCTTTAATTATCATTTTCTAATCAGTTAGGCATTCAGCAGACATTCTGTCTTGACCATGTTTCCTTAGAATGTTACCTGAGACAATGTTAGAAGTTGTGGTAATGCCAAAGTATTTATAAATTCTCCACAGCTCCTAAGGCTATTTTCCTTGTCGTAGAAGCAATTAGATTATCTTCATGAGCCTCGATCATGATAAATCCATACTGGTCTGTATTGATCTCCTTGTTACCTTCTAGGTGTTTATAAAGCACTTGGTTTGTTCCAACATTTTTCTGGGAATAGAAGTGAAGCTGACTGGACAATAATTTCCTTTTCCTTCCTTCTTTCCCTCTTCTTGCCCTCCCACTTTGATAGCAGGCACTATCTTTACACTTCTGGTTTTCACCATTTTCTATAAGCTCTCAAAGACAAGTGCAAATGGTTCTGGGATTATTCCAGCCAATTTTCAGACTGTGATACAGTGAATTTCATCACACCCAGCCAACTTGAAAACATCTGTCTTACATACTCTTTAATATATTCTATTTCTATTGAAAGAAAAATCTTAGTCTTTGTCATTATGATATGTTGTTTTAAGTGTCTGTTGACAATGAACCCAGAAGCCAAAAAGACTTTAATCAGTTCTGTCTCCTTGAGATCAACAACTTTCATCACCCAGCAGGAGATGTAGTCTTTTATCTTCCTTTTGTAAGTCTTTCTTTTATTAGTTAAGTAATTATAGACAATGGTTTTAATAACACCTAATTTATGATATTCATAGATACTTAAAACATAAGTGCTTAATCTATAGATTGTGGTCATCTGGACTCCCTCTGCAGCTAGGAGAAAAGGTTAATTATCTCTTCATAAGAAAGATGAGCAGAGTGTTTTCTTTTTTTTTCTGGAGGTGTTCTTCCTTATCTGTTATCATCTAGCTCTGACTAGAATTTTTCATCTGTGATAGATAAATTTAGGTAAGATGTAGACCACACAGAATGTTTCATATTTCTTTCTCCTTGTATCATTCTTTGCGCTTTAAGTATACTGATTTTTGTCCCTATAGGTTTGTGCTAATATTCTGCATCATAAACCTATTATCCTAATTTTGTGTGTGTCTTTCTTGATTTTGAGGGAATTCAGGTACTCATAATTAACATTACATAATTTCTTATTGAGATTTATCTTATTATGGCCTTATTATGATAACATGTTTTCTCATCTTCCTTGCTTTTTTTTTTTCTTTTTGCATTGAAATAATCTGCACTTCTGCCATTACTATTCTCTGAACTCCATTTTTGTAGTCTACTTACCAATTCTTCTGAGCTCATTAATGCCTTTTTTAAAAAAAAGTTGCCTCAATTTCTCTTTCCTTCTTTCCTCCCTTCTTCCTTCCCTTCCTCCCTCCCTCCTTCTTTTCCTTTCTTCCTTTCCTTTCTCCTCTCCTTACTTCTCCTTCACTCTCTCCCTCCCACCTTTCTTTCTCTCCTCCTTCAATTTCGTCCTTTCTTCCATGTATTTTTCATAGTTTTCTCTCTTAGTTAGATTGTCCCAAGTTCCTTCCCACCATCATATTCCCAAACACTTCCCAGCTGCTGATAATTGAAACTTACAGCACATTCCCCATCTAATTCCTTTTGTAACAACTCTGTTCCTAGTACATTCCAAGGATGTGTTCACCATTTTTTTTCCTGGAAAAAAATTCTTTCCTATTAGTTGACAGGGGACCACAGTTGTGCTGTGTCCTACTTTCAGCTTTTCACGGCATCATTACTATCCCACAAGTGATCAGAGTTGCTCCAAGTCAATATTACTATGACTCCAGAACCTTCTCACAGTGTTGAAGATTTTATTTCTGTGGGTTTGATTTTCACTTAAAGAAAATCAGCCACTGAACTAGGTGTTATATATAAATATATTCAAACTGGGGAACGTACTTGGCTCCTGCTATTGCATGACTAGTAGACTGTTACTACTGTATCTGTTTTGGACTCTCCTTCATTTCCTAAATCTCTATTTTCTTCTAGTTGATATGACAACCCAAGTGAAAAGAAAAAAAACAAGCACAAAAAACCCCAACAAATTTTCCTAAAATGGATACATTCTTAGAAAAAGAATTGTCATAGAGCAGGAGCTGTGGAAGCTCTTCAAGAATTTTAATGGCACAGAAGGTTATTCAAATTGTAATTAGCTATAATTGGTTCCCATATACACTGTGACATTGTTACCTAGAGCTAACTGGCACTAAGTTGAGGAGATTGAAGTAGATGGACTCCTGAAAACTTGAAAGCAGACTACAGACAACCCTTTATTGCTCAGACACACACATACTTATAGTCACATATTCTGCAAAGTCACTGTCCACGCGCACAAACATAGAGTATGATTGGTTACACCGATACTGTCCACGCGCATAAACATAAGATATAATTGGTCATACTAACTCTGTCCACATGTATAAACATAGGACATAATTGGTTATACCAACTAAAATATGCAAAACTTTTCTCAGTCTGATTGGTCAAGATAAAACTGCCGAATTGATGTTCTTTGTGCCAAGTTCCCGTTATCGTGGAATGTGCGGTTCTTTGTGCCAAGTTCCCTTTATCGTGGAATGTGCACCTGTGTTCTTCTAATTGGCATCTTTCTTTTTTTGTCTTCTTGTTTATTCTGTTCAAGGCCTTCTAAAAGTGTCTGGAATGCTCTTGTGATCGATCGTTAGCTAAATATGTGTCCACACTAAGTGTGTGTTTCCCCACTTGTGCAGTCTTTCAAAACAGAATCAAAGCGATTGATTCTAAACTGATATTTACAGGGTGAAATTATGCAATGTACAACCCAATGAACATACTGACCGAGGAGTAAATATTTTCCTGCTAGTTTCATATGAATTTTGGAACAGGAACTGTATATATTTAATTCATTGGTAGTTATAAATATACGTCACAGAATCCTGTAAGCCCCCAGCAATGACTGTGTAAGAGAACAAGCTCTCATTTATTGCAGAGTTCTTTGTGAAGAGTTAATGGCTGTGAAAAGAAGCATTCATCAAAAGCCATTAGAGGAATCCTTTGCACATTGTTTTATTAGCCTTTCATGAGCCTGTAAAACATCTTAAAAACATATTTGGAAACTAGATCGCTGAATAATTACCAAAGACACTTTAAAAAAAAAAAAAAAGTTGCATATTATTCTATCAACTTCTTTACTGTAGAAGCAAATGTACCATGAACTTCAGGGTTTTTTTTTAAAAAATGTTTCTACAGTTAATTTACTACAATATTATTCATATTCCTAAAAAAGACTTTGATCTTAGCTAACCAAATAATAACCTTTTTTATTTAGAAAGGAAAACCCCTTAAAAGTCCAGTTTTGCTCAGACCAAAAATATGCTTTTAATCCTTTCCAAAACAATAAGTAAATCTAAAGCTTGAAGAAGAAAGAAACAAATGAGTTAAGAAGTCAAGCAAGATGTTATGACTTTTGCTAATTTTAGAACACAGTTGAAATAAATGTCTAAGCTAAATATTTGTAAGTAAAAACATAACTAAAAAAAACAAACTACTCAAATATTTTTCCTTCTTTATCAAGTATTTTTGAAATTTTTCCCTCTTGAAGTGTAAGATATCAAAATGAATACACTTTTCTGCAGATTTTTGTTGACGGTGATATGCATTTTTCACCAAACCAAACTTCATAATAAAGCTTTGGGCCACATGAAGTTCTCACATTGGTGCTTACAAGCAGCTCTTGTCCCCTGTCTGTTCTTCTTGCCATGCTTGGTCTAGTAGATAACCTTGTTGAAACCCCAACCCTAGATAAAACAGAAATAGTCCAGCACAGTTATTTATGCCTCACTCCTGAGTAGAAAACCCAGTTGTGCCAGGCTTAGATTCATTTTCTTCTTTGATTCATATCAAAGACTTCATATCTGTCCTCTCCCCTGGCTTAGTAGAGCACCTTAACCTCTTGGATTTCAGGTATCCTGAGATACAGTGTTCTCAGTCAGGTCTGGTGAGGTGTTCCAATTTGTACCCATAAACAAAGAGATTGATACTGCATTGCTGTGGTTGTGTAGTTATCTGTGGTGAAAAAAAAGCTTCTGGTCTGAATTTGGTAAAAGATTGCAGTTCTTATACCTGTACTATAGTGCTGGATAAAGGGAAAGGAAATGTTACAATTTTGGTGGGTTTTGGTTGGTTGGTTGTTGTGTTTTCCTTTTTGTTCTTTCTTTTCTTTCCTGAGAAAGACTGACTTGACTGACACATCATTTGGTCCATGACTGGCTTTCTGACTGTGATAACTGCATGGTGATATGTATTTTACTTGATCTCTAAGTGCCTGAGGGCAAGGAGACAGGGATATTTTGCTTAAGATGTGCCTTTGAAAAGCAACTTTTTGCTCAGCGAGTTCAAAACTTCTATTAATCCTGTTCAGAGGGGCTACTGCTCCCTATGACAATGGGTAGGGAGTGAAAGGGGAATGTGGGGATGGTAAATTTCAGCAGTGCCAGGATGTGAAAAACCTAGTTACTCCAAGTGTTAATTATTTTCTTGACCACTCTGTCCAGCTTCAGGTATTTCTATTTGACAGATTTAAACCTGTATGTGTATTTACATGTATGTGTTTTCTCAAGCAAACTGTTCAGCAACATTTTCAGTGGTTTTTTTTGTATTTGTTTTGTTTTGTTTTGTTTTTGTCAACAGTAATATAGTAAACATTTTTAAAGTAATTGTTTTTACAGTTACATTATCATTAGCCATCAGAAATCCACAGATAGCCATAGTTATTCTGGGCCAGAAAGGGCTTCATAGATAACTGTTAAGAAATCAGATATCCTGCAGGCAGTAGTGACAAAAATGAATGTTTTCCACTTTGCATGCCTACAAAAATGTGCAGTGCCAAAGTCACTGACAGACAGGGAAAGTGTTTCTTAAGTGTTTTTTACCTTTACTACCACAGTAGTTTTCATCCTTTTGTTTCAAGATGGTTTTTGAACTAACTCCTTCAGGATGTTTTCAAAAATTTTCTTGACCCTCAGCTGGATGTATCTGAACCGTGAAGAAAGTTTTAAATGAAAAATGTTGTCATAACTAAGAACTATGATTGTGCTGGAGGGATGAAAGTAGAAAGAAAAAGAATGAAACCAAATGGATTTTAGGTACTGAACTTTATTGTACAATACCCTTTAGTCAAACACAGCTATTTCGGATTAATGATGTTCTTAAAATTTCCTGTACAACACAGTGAGTCTCTGTTTAACATTGCTGACCTGTAAAACAGCTATTTCACAAAATCCATTTGCTTCTGACAACTTCATTCCTCTCTGTCCTGTTTTTTTTCTTTTTTAGAATAGAAAAAGAGAAGGAATAGATGATGGGACGGAAAATATGAAAATAGTAGAGGGAAAAGGCAGAAATAAAAGAATGGAGATATAATGAGGAAGGAAGCAGATGGAAGAGGAAAATAGCTAGTTTTTTTAAGACGCTGCATGCAGTCATTATATGCTTCTTTGGATAAACAATGTAAACCCAATAAGATATAGAAAGAGGTTTTCTTGGGCAACTTTTAATGATGAGAATGATGCTTTGGGAATGGTTTTTAAAGTTTAATTACCTGCCCTTTCAGTAAATGATCATGGTCAACATTAATACCAATACTATTTAGCAAACTAGTATGAAAAGGCCACTTCCACTTAACACCAACCATAAGAAAAAGGAAAGAATCACAGGCAAACACAGCAGTCAACAGTGGAAACACAAGCAAACAAGGTCTACAATTTTCAAGGATAAATTTTATGTGAACTGTAACCCTGTATCTCACTTTTTCCATATAAAAATGCAAACTTTATAGTTTATTGATAAAGGAAGTGGTTCGTCACTAAGGCGCCAAAAGTGAACAAGACAGAAAATAGGGGCTGACAGCTCATTCAAATGTAAAAATAAAAATTTGCTCTTCAGTCACCTTTGTTTGTCTGGACTGGAAGTCCTTTTGGACTGTAATCATACAGTGGCTGTAGAAAAAAATTAATAGATTCAACACTGGCATTGAAGATGTACTATTAGGCTCGCAAACAGGGAAATATGTTGGATACAAAGGGAAAAAAATGTTTTGAACATAGCTTCACCAACAGTTTAATTCATGGAAAAGTAGTTTGGAAGTAAACATGGAAGATACAAATTTGGTATGGAAATGCACAATTTACACTAGAAGAGAGAAGAGCATGTGCTGCTTGACACTTAAAGTCTCATTTTCACTTCATTGGTCCTTTGGCTACTAAATCTTATTAATCTTCCACACACACAATATTATTTCTTTAATTGCTGCTTACAATATATGCTATTTTTGGAAAGTAATCAGCCATCTATTTTTCACAGTCCTTGACTATGTCTTCCAGTACCACAAGGTGATGTAACCATATGGTATACTGCCAGAATACAGCTAGTATGCAGAATTTATTCCTTTTTTTTTTTTATATTCTTTTAGTACCACCTCTAGTGATGACACTGACTTCCTTCAGTGGAAATGATTTTCAATCAAAATGGAAGATATTTTTTAGGAAATGGAGTATCTAGCTGTGCTTTAAAAAACATAAGCCAAATTTGCTGCTGGGTCAGGTTCAGGTTTTGTATATGATGAAGGAATCTGTGGTTGAAATTGGAGTGTTTGTAAATATGCTTTAGAAGCAGAAGTAGAAGTAAAAGGGAAAGGACAGAAAATGGTAAAAGATAGAATCAGAGAGTTAGTAGTGACAAAAAAAAAAAAAAAAAAAAAAGAAACAACACAGAGAAAGAAAAATATGAAACCAGGTACTTGACTTCAAAGTCCTGCAGGCAATTCTATACTAACATACTTTTTTCAAATCTAATGGCTGAGTTTATGATGTCGGCAAGGGTTCAAATTTCAATAAAATTCCATCCCCAGTCAGAAACTAGCTTTTAAATTAATGTTTTCTGTATGCTAAAAACCTCCTACAAAGTTGAAACTGAAATGTTTTGCTGTTGGCAACTGATTACATTCTCTTTCATACACACTTATGCCTCACTCCTCTTACTTTCCATGTTTTCTTTCTTTTGCTTGCTTAGATACTGGGCAGCAAGAAAATATTCTGTTTACTTTATTAAAATAAGACCAGAAAGAGGGGCTAGAACACCCTTTCTGTCTCCAAGCTATTGGAAGATACCCAGTGTCTTGCTCTGATAACTTTTCACTCCTTTTATTTATAACTTAGTGATATTCCAACAACCTAATGTCTGTAACAAAGAGGGTAAAGATGAACACAACCCTCTGGGGTGAAGCTTTCTGTTGGGTAGTCATGGAAAACCAAGGCAAGATCATAAAGCATAGACCTTCCCTTTTAAAAACAAGACAGGGAAAGTGAATCAAGAGCTCTCCAGAATTCAATTCTCTCACCTGAGTGAACAGACAGCTGCTGCCACACCATGCTGAACTGGCAAGTGTTTTCTTAATTATTCAGCCCTTCCAGAAGGCAACGCTTCAGTAGTGATGAAGAAGCACAATTTCCAGATCTCCAGTGGGAATTGTTTTCAGCTCCTTAGAAGATTTATAGGAAATATTCTACTAACATTAGACTATATATAAGAAACTTTTTTGTGTCTGAATGCATGTTGAACCATTAAAAAGTCAACTTTCCCACATTCATCTCACTGTTGCTACAAATATCTCCCCTCAGAAGTGTATGGACTACATGGAATAATGTATACTGCTAGACCTCTTATGGATTTTTTTATGACAAACTTTAATCCTATAAAGAGGAGGTTGATTTCTCTTGACTACATTGCATAGATGATGCCTGAAGGCCTTAAGCTGCTTGAAGGTCACAAGGTGGCGAAAAAAAACTTTCCATTGCTTAAATTAACCATCTGAAAGTATGTTTTCATGCAGATTTGGACAGTTTTGTGTGCAGAAATAAGTCATTCTTTGATACATTTAAGCAAACCTCTTAATGTAGACCTTTAAGGGGGAGTATAAGAAGGCATCATCTCTTCCTCTTGCATTCAGCAGGTAGCCACAATAAAATCTCAGTTTCCAACTTTGTCTGCCCCGAGGAAGTTTGGGAATTTGTTTTAAATATTTCCAATGCTCAGCCCCTCAATGTTTAGGTATCATCATTTACAGAGTTTTTTTTTTTATCTGATGGCTGGAAAGCTTTTTATAAATACTAGCCAAAAAAAACCCAACAAACTTTTGGAATAAGGAGAGCAACTGATTTTCCTCATTATTTTGTATTGCTGTGAAAAAGCAAGAGCTGGAATAAGTGCCTAAATATTAAAGACTTACATTTCTTATCCACAATATTATGCCTTAATATATGCCGATTTGCTGAGTCCACTGTTATTTTTATCGCTCTGAGTCACTGAAAAAAAAGGAAGTCTTCCTTTGTAGAACTGGATCTCTTTAAATTCTTCCTGTACAAAAAATTTCCTGAAACTTAGTTTTAGGAAAACAATTGGGAAAACATCTACATTTCCTAAAATTCTGTGAACAACTTTTAATTTTTTAATTTTTTTTTCCTATTCATCACTTAGATAAGAGAAATACAAATGTAACAATTGGTCTATCAAGTGATTTTTTTCTAAATAATTCAGTAACAATTTTCATTCTTTTGCTTCCTTCATTATTATACTATCACTAATAGTAAATCTTACTTTTCAATTGGCCTAGTGACTAGATACCATGAACTGCTAGCTACTTCTGACTTATGTTTTTAACATTTGGAATGGAAGGAAGCCACTCTCCAATGGCTTCTGTGAATTGTGTGTTAATTACCCATATGAAAAATTTGCTATAACATGTATAGTTTAGTGCTGGCTCTATAGTAAGAGAAATGCAGGAATACCAACTCATTCCTTAACATGAGAAACAAAGCAAACCGTGCAGAAACTGAATTACATAAATTGGATTTTGTTGCCTCTCTTTACTGATAAGTAATTGCCTGCTAAGACTGAGTGAAACATTTTGGTGTGCATTACATCACTCTGAATGAGGATTTAACTATTGCTGAAATAAACAGCCTCATTGCTTTTGAATACTCGGGATAAGGTTGGTTATGAAAGGAAAAGACAAATGTAGACTGAGTTTGCAAAAGCAGGAATAAAAATATTTTATCAATATCTATAAAAAAATTATTATTTAACCAAGAAAAAAGAGGGTGACTAATAGCCTAGTTCACTGTATGTGACTTTTATTTTTTAGCCTCAGTACTGCTCTTGTTTCAGAGTTTTTCTTTACTTTGTTCTGTTCTTTCAGTTGTGTGGATACTGCTTAGTAGATACAAATATCTTTATAGTGAAATCATACCTATCCCCATCTTTTCCTCTGTTCTCTAACATGGGGGAGATTGCTCAAATCTTTTTATGTTCTGCCTGAAGACTACATATCCCACTTATATGCTCCAAAAATGAATCCCACTCAACCTCTTCATTTATTTTAATTACTTTCCTTTATTCATTCTGTCTGTGGTCCTGATAAATTGTTATATTCCATTTTTATGCTACAGCAACATCAGTAAATCAATAATTCATTTCTATTCTGAAGATTTCCTCTTTTCTATCACAAGAAAGGTAAGCTACTATAACTGCTTGTCACCTAAATATCTTAAAATAACATCAGTTTCTAGCAAATGAACGAAGTGTGTTACTACATTTTTTTTCCTTTAATATACTGCCTAAATTTGGAATGTCAATTAGTGCAGTCCATTTTAATATACACTACAATAAAACACTGTTGTTTTTTTTTTCTTTTTTATTTACATATATATAAGAACATATTTGTACCATCTTCAACAGATTTAGACTGGAAAAGACCATGCTAGAGTAACTACATAGTACTCAGCTGTCATCAAACCCACTAATTTGTTCTTTATATTCTTCTGTACATACAGACAGTGCACGTACTTCTACTGATGAATTTCTATTATCATCCTTTGCAAGTGTAAAGCAATCAATAGAAAAGCAAACACTTATGATTCAGTGAGTTGCAAATACCACAGATTTACTAAACAAAAAAAATCCCCAACCCAACATCTTTCAATCTTTCAAATTAAAATTGCTAATGATTTCATGGCATGGAGAAATTTTAATAGAAGCAGAATGCATTTAGAAAATTGTGTATTATTTATTCTATCCTCTTGTTGAAATAGTGTTGCAAATCATGTTTTGCTGAAAAAAAATTCCCTAATGGAGTATAGGGTGACATGTAAATGCATCTGGTTTATTATTTATAGTATAATAGAAACAGTCTGGATTTTCAGTTACCTTGTTTCCACAACAACATGTTTGTACCATCTTTTTAGGTAGGGTTCCTCAAATTAATCTTATATTCTCTTGCAAAAAGGTATCTGAATCTCAAAAAAAGTAACAATGCACTTACTTAGAAAAGTGAACACAGTTAAAAGAAATAATTATTTGACTGTGGTTGGAGGTTTAGGTGTTGAAGCTGCAGTCTGCAGTGAGAATAAGAACCTAACCCCAGAATATATAGGAATTGAGTTTTATATAGTGGCAGTCACACTTGCACCTGCTACATCTACACATGACCTGGATAGACGTGATCTAGCTGTGGTTCTGAGGCTGTTGATGTGTCAGCATGACAACTGACACTCTACTAGCAGGGCTATACAGCTAAATACAGCTGTGTATTGTTTTACACTGCAGGCAAAGGGGCACAGAAGAACCTGCAGCAAGCTGTAACCACCTGGCCTAATCTACAGTCCCCAATGGACAGATTGTGAGTAACTTACTGAAGTAGAAAAAAGAAAGTTTGAAATGTCTAAATGCTTGGGAAATAGATATTTGATAGCTCAGTTGATGACTCATCATTCACTTCTATCAAAAGCTCAAACAATCCATAACAGCTGATGACTTCAGTGATGGGAGCAAGATTTAAGTTTCAATAAATGTAATATGGGCTGAAACCTAACTGTTGCCACAGCCTAGAGATACTTTCTGGTTAAACCAACTAATAAAAAGTTTGCTGAGATTGAAGAAATTCTACAAAATCACCTACTCTTAAAGTCTTCTGTGATTGCAGAATGTTCCTACAGACAAAAACAAACAAGTAAACAAAAACAACAAAAAAAGAAGAAAATCTCTTAAATGCTATTTATAAAGAAACAAACAGATGTATTGTCAAAATCAAGAGTTTGATGAATCGATTGCTTGTTATGTAATGCATAAAATGAACTAATTCAAAAGCAGTTAGTGGCTTATGCTGCTTAGATTGCTTTGAGTTAGGCACACACACTATACATTGTCTTTTCCGTGGATGCTGCAACTGAAATTGCCGAAGAATCACAATGGCATGATGAAATCTTTTCAGTCAGTTTCAAGTTCAAGAAGAAGCAAGGTAGGGAGCACTTACAGTGGGGCTTTTTACTACAATGAAAAGCCCTCATAATTTCTTTCATTGGTTACTCAAGGACAAATGTCGGATGGAGGGAAACAGGTGGATCAGAAAAGATTTTAGCATGATAATTATAATGCTAAAAAAGAGAATAATGCAAGCATGAGAATTATCATGCTAAAAAAGAGAATAATGCAAAACTTTTGACACAATTTGCATATAAAGCCTTAGAGTTAATGAATAATATTAGAAAAAACTCTCCATATATTGTTTAACTTCAAAGAAGAAAAAATTAATTTATTATTTGAACTTTTATTCAGAGGCCAAATTTACTTCAAAAGGAATTTAATGCAGGGCTTTTTGCTTTTAGTAATTACATAGAAACATTATCACTTAAAAGGTTAAAGCTGCAGAAAAGCTCAGGCAAGTACTGATCCTAGGGCTTATTATCACAAATATAATACATAGTGCAAAGACAGAGCCAAAAACCCCTGCTGTGTATCACATGTGATTCACAATTATTAATAATCTGGTATTGCAACTGGAGCTGTATCACTTGCCCAAAATGTAGGAAATATTTGCCTAATTAGCATCTTTCCACAAGCTTAAGCTAAGTCTGGCCTTACCCTACTGTAGTCAACCAGCTGTTTGCCAGAAGGCATTATATAGGCAATAAAGTGAATTCCTGATATTCACTGTTGTGGTTTAAGCCCAGCTGGCACCAAAGCACCATGAGGCCACTCACCCACTCCTCCCCCTCCAATGGGATGGGGAGGAGAAAATATAACGAAAAGCTTGTGGGTCGACGCAAGGACAGGGAATTGGTTCATTCACCAATTATAGTCATGGGCAAAAACCAGACTCAACATGGGGAAAAAAGCCAAAATCTATTTAATTTGTTACCAATCAAATCAGAACAGGATAATGAGAAGTAAAACCAAATCTTAAAACACCTTGCCCCCCACCCCTCCCTTCTTCCCAGGCTCAACTCCACTCCCAATTTTCTCTACCTCCTCCCCGCAAGAGGCACAGAGGGATGGGGAATGGGGATTGCAGTCAATTGATCACATGTTGTCTCTGCTGTTCCTTCCTCCTCAGGGGGAAGGCTCCTCACACTCTTCCCCTGCTCCAGCATGGGGTCCCTCCCATGGGAGACAGTTCTCCACAAACTTCTCCAGCATGAGTCTTTCCCACGGGCTGCAGTCCTTCAGGCATTGACTGCACCAGCGTGGGCTTTCCCATGGAGTCACGGCCATCTTCGGGGGCATCCGCCTGCTCTGGCGTGGGCTCCTCCCTGGGCTGCAGGTGGGCATCTGCTCTCCTGCTCCCCTCCATGGACTGGGGGGGGACAGTCTGCCGTCTCAGCACGGGCTGCAAGGGCATCCCCTCCTGTGGCGCACCTCCTCCCTTACTTTCTTCACTGACCTTGGTATCTACATAGCTGTTTCTCTCACATTCCACTCCCCTTTCCACTGCAGGTTTCCTTTCTTAAATCTGTTGTCCCAGAGGCACTACCACCATCACTGATTGGGTCAGCCTGGGCCAGAGCTGGGTCTGACTTGGAGCTGGGGAAGCTTCTAGCAGCTTCTCACAGGAGCCCTCCCCAGCTCCAAAACCCCACCACACAAACCCAATATATTCGCTTTCAATTGAATGATGTGGTCATGAGAGATGGCAACAAAGCAAGCCATGAGAACATTCCAAAAGTCCTTTCTAATGTGCTCGCAAGTTCCTGGCAGAGCACTTGCTTAGAACAGAAGGGAAATATTAGACTTATATATTTGTGTGTATGTTCTTCAAGGGTAAAGGATGGTTGACTTGCCTATTTGCTTTCTAAGATGAAATAACAAGACCTGTGGATGAGGGGAGAGCAGTGGGTGTTGCCTGTTTTTACTTAAAAAGGCTTTTGACGTGCTTTCCTACAGCATCTTTGTTTTATGCAGACTGGCACATTGTGGTCTAGGTGATCTACTAGATGGATGAGGAACAGGTTGGATGGTCAGTCTCAAAGGATAATGTTTAGTGATACTTCCTCTCGCTCAAGTTTCTTCAGTATGTGCACTGGGACCTATCCTATTTAGCATTTTTATCAATGACCTTAAAGGAGGAGATGGAGTACACTCTCATTTGGTTTATGGATGACGCCAAACTGGGGAGAACCCAAGGCAGGGGTGCCTTTGAGAGGGACCTGGGTAGGGAACATCCTGACAGAAACCTCTTGAAAATTCCAACACCTGGGATGAACTAGCCCCTTCAATGATACAGGCTGGAGTCTGAATCAGTGGGGGGGCAACTGTGCTGAAAAAGACTAGGGGGGTCTGGGCTGACAGCAAGCTGAATGTGAGCTAGCACTGGGTCCTGGCAGCAAAAAATGGTCAACGGTGTCCTGGGCCATATGAACTGGGGTACAATTGGTAGATCAAAGGAAGTGATTTTTCTTATTTACACAGCATTCATTAGACCACATATGAATTACTGTGTCCAGTTCAGGCCTCTCCAGTACAAGAGAGGCACTGGTAAACTGGAGTGAGTTCAGTGGAGGGCCACCAAGCTGGTCAGGAGCTGAAGAACATGCCCTACAAGAAGAGACTGGAGGTGATGGGCTTGTTCAACCTGGATGAGAGACAGCTTCAGGACGACCTAACAGCTGCCTGTGAGGACGTCATTGAGAAGACAGAACCAGGCTCTTCACTGAGGAACATGTCACATCAGAGAGAGTGGGCATGAATTGAGAAAAATACATTCAGTCTGGATACAACAAAAACCTTTTTCCCTCTGAACACAGTCAAGCAGAGGAGATGTTTGCCACAACTGTTGTGCAGTCTCCATCTTTGGAAGCTTTCAAGACCCGTCTGGGCAAGGTCCTGAATGACCTGGTCTGATCCCAGACCTGGCCCTGCTTTGGGCAGGAGGTTGGGCAAGATTACCTCTTGAGATTCCTTCCAACCTGAATTATTTGATGATTCTATATTAGCAAAGACTGTTGTGCCGGGTTGACCTTGGCCAGCAGCTAAACACCCACACAGCCGCTAGTTCACTCTCCCCCCACAGCAGGATGGAGGGAGAGAATAGGAAGAGTGAGAAAACAAAAGGAAGGCATGAAAACTCATGGAATGAGATAAAGACAGATTAAGAGTTGAAGTAAAACTGTGCATGCAAGCAAAGCAAAGAAAGAATTCATTCACTGCTTCCCATCAGTAGGCCAATGTTTAGCCACTTCCTGGAAAACGGCGCCTCAGCATGCCTAACAGTTACTTGAGAAAACAAATGCCGTAACCATGAGCATACTCCCTTCCTCCTCCTTTCCTTGAGCTGTATTGCTGAGAATGATCCCTTTGGTCAGTTTGGGTCAGCTGTCCTGGCTGTGTATCTTCCCAACTTCTTGCACACCTCCAGGCTACTTGCTGGGAGGCAGAGTGGGAAAAAAAGAAGGGCCTAGAGGCTGTGCAACAAATGCTTACCAACAGTCAAAACATGAGTGTATTATCAACACTTTTAGTCACAGGTCTAAAACACAGCACCATACAGGCTCCTGTGAAAAAAAAAGTGTGATTATCCTAGCTAGACTCAGTACAAATATCTACAAAAAATCACAGCTAAATGCTGAGGCACCCCATAATCTCAGTGTGTATCATAATTACTAACATCCTTGCAAACTGTCAGTTATTAGTGTCTTGTCCAACGTATCACTATTACTTCCACTGAATAAAGTCTTAACACAATGTGTAGGTGTCCTGGCATTTCACGTAAAAACTTTTGTCGCATAAGAGAATCCTTAAAGTCTGCAAGATATCTTCTACCGATAAAGTAGTCATATGGAAGTTAATCATATGGAGTATGAGCAGTAATTTTACAGGTTAAGAATTATTGCCTTTGCTTTCTAGATTTCTTACTTCAGCAAAATGTCAGTATGCCTAAATTGATAGAAACCTCTGAGTTCTACCTCAGAATCATTAATAACTCAGTGGAAAGCAATTTACAGCTATTGACTTCAAACATTACCCTAAAAAAAGATGTAGTCGCATTGACTGTCTGAGAGTCGGTGATTTCTTTAGCTTCTTATCCATTATGTTGTCTGGTTAAAAAGAATTACCAGACATGCAAATCAAGATTTCCCATGAAACCTGCCAATATAACCAACAAGTAAGTGTACTGAAGTAGAACTAATAAAATTAGTTCTAAAAACAAAATTAGCTGGAAAATTTTACACAGATCAAGTTGCTATAGGCAAATGTAATAAAAAATATAAAACTTGTACTACTAAGTGAAATGTCTGTTACTGCAATGGGTGGACCAACTTCTTGCCTAAAAGCATTTCTTTTTACCAAAAAAAAAAAAAGAAAAAAAGAATAGATTAAGAAGTTGCTCTGGTGGCAGAGCTGCAAGAGGAAGTAGAAAGGTTAAGGAGCACTGGGGAGCATGAGAAAGGGATAGACTGGTGCAACTATATTCTGCTCTCCCCGAGACAGAAACAGAAACAATCACCAGAAAAAAAACAAGATCAAGGGGATGTTGTATCCTACCCCTGCCACACAGAAGGGAGTAGCTTAAAGGAAAGGAGTGAATGGAGGCAAGTCCACTCTCAGGGCAGCAAGGAAATCCCTTCTTTGCCCACCTTGCTTTCCCAGCTGCCTCTGTACAACAGGTATGAGGCTCTGGATGTGGAAGGCCACTCAATGGATGATGTGCATGACAGTCCATCTACACCAGAGGTGTTGCCGAGGTCAGAAAGGCCTACCCTCCATATCATGACCACCTCCACAAGGAAGAAAAGACGGGTTATAGTTGTAGGTGACTCCCTTCTGAGGGAAACAGAGGGGCCAATATGGTGGACAGATCCTTCTCTTAGGGAAGTCTGCTGCCTCCCTGGTGCCCAGGTTAAGGACATCACTAGAAAACTCCCTAGCCTGGTACAGCCCTCGGACTTTTACCCATTACTGCTCTTCCATGTGGATGGCAATGAAGCCGCAACATGTAGTCCAAGGGCAATCAAAAGAGACTTCAGACCCTTGGGATGGTTGGTAAGGGAATCTGGAGCACAGGTAATTTTTTCGTCTATCCTTCCAATTGAGAGCAGCTACACTGGAAGAAACAGATGGACCCAGTCTACTGATACATGGCTCCATGGCTGGTGTTGCCCCCACAATTTTGAGTTTTTCGATAATGGGTTGGTCTACATGGCACCAGGCCTGCTGGCTTCAAATGGGATTCACTTTTCTCAAAGCGGAAGAGGCTCATTGGTCATGAGTTAGCAGGGCTCATTGACAGAGCTTTAAACTAGACTTGAAGGGGAGGGGTATAATATCAGGCTTGCCCATGACAAGCTGTGGGATGACATGTCAAGGTTAGAGGCATGGAGTGCCAGTAAGGACTCTCAGCCTGTCGCTCTGAGATGTACTGGGTACACTGGAGCACACTTGAGGTCTTATGGAGATGAACTAGAGGCTCCTGAGGTAATAGGAGCCAACAGGGAAACACCAGTGAAATACCTCAAAGGAATTCAGGTGTGTTCCTCTAAAAAGGTGATGTGGCCAACAGCCCAGCTGAAGTGCCTCTACACCAATGCACACAGCATGAGCAACAAACAGGAGTTGGAAGCCACCATGCTGCTAGAAAGCTATGACCTAGTTGCCATTACTGAAACCGGGTGGGACGAATCCCATGACTGGAGTGTGGCTATTGATGTCACAGGCTGTTCAGAAGGGACAAGAGAGGAAGGAGGGGTGGAGGGCTTACCCTGTACATCAAGAATTGTGAAGAGCTGCCTGAAGAATAGGCACGAGCAGGTTGAAAGCTTAGGGGTAAGAATTAGAGACCAAGCTACCAAAGGGAACCTTGTGGTTGGTGTTTATGACAGGCCACCCAATCAAGGGGAGCCTATTGACAAAGCCTTCTTACTCCAGCTACAGGAGGCATCATGCTTGCAGGCTCTCGTGATGCTGGGGGACTTCAACCACCCTGACATCTGCTGGAAAAGCAGGACAGTGAGCTGTAGGCAATCCAGGAGACTCCTGGAGTCCATTGAAGATAACTTCTTAAGCCAGGTAATAGATAGCTCTACCAGAAGGGATGCGATACTGGACCTGATGGTCACCAATGCAAGTGAGCTAATTGGTGACGACAAGACTGGAGGCAGCCTGGGCTCCAGTGATCATGCACTGGTGGAGTTCACAGTCCTGAGGGATATGGGTCAGGCGAAGAGTAAAGTCAGGACCCCGAATTTTAAGAAAGCAAACTTCTAGCTGTTCAAGCAGTTAGTCACTAGGACCCCCTAGCAAACTGTCCTCAGGGACAAGGGAGCAGAACAGAGCTGGCAGATCTTTAAGGATGCTTTCCAGAGAGCGCAAGAGCTCTCCATCCCTGGGTGTAAGAAATCAGGAAAGGAAGGCAAGAGACCAGCATGGATGAGTTGAGACTTGCTGGTCAAACTAAAGGGCAAGAAGGAAATGCACAGGCAGTGGAAGTAGGGACAGGTATCCTGGGAAGAGTATAGGGATGCTGCCTGGTTGTGTAGGGATGGAGTCAGGAATCCAAGGCATGGCTGGAGCTGAACTTGGCAAGGGACACAAAGAATAATGAGAAGAGCTTCTATTGGTATGTCAGTCAGAAAAGGAAGGTCAAAGAAAGTGTACCCCCCTGATGAACACGATCGGCAAACTGGTAACAATGGACAAGGAGAAGGCTGAGGTACTCAACAACTTTTTTTCCCTCCATCTTCACTGGCAACCTCTCTTCCCATACCTCTCAAGTGGATGGACTGTAAGGCAGGGACAGGGGGACCAAAGTCCCTCCCACTGTAAGAGAAGATTGGGTTCGTGACCACCTGAGGAACTTGAATATACATAAGTCTATGGCACCTGACAAGATGCATCCCAGAGTACTGAGGGAATTGGCTGATGTAGTTGACAAGTCACTCTCCATCATATTTGAAAAGGCATGGCAGTCAGGTGAAGTTCCCAGTGACTGGAAAAACGGAAACATTTCACCCATTTTTAAAAAGGGTAGAAAGGAGGACCCTGGGAACCACCAACATATCAGCCTCACGTCTGTGCCTGGGAAGATCATGGAATAGATCCTCCCAGACCTATGCTAAGGTAAATGGAGGACAGGGAGATGATTCGAGACAGGCAGCATGGCTTCACTAAGGGTAAGTCTTGCCTGACCAACCTAGTGGCTTTCTATGATGGAGTAACTACATCAGTGGGCAAGGGAAGAACTACAGATGTCGTATGTCTGGACTTCTGTAAGGCCTTTGACATGGTCCCCCACAACATCCTTCTCTCTAAATTGGAGACAGAAGGATTTGATGGATGGACTGTTTGGTGGATGAGGAATTGGTTGGATGGTCACATCCAGAGGGTAGTGGTCAATGGCTCAATGTCCAGATGGAGAACAGTGATGAGTGGTGTCCCTCCGGGGTCTGCACTGGGACCAGTACTGTTGAGTATCTTCATCAATGACATAGACAGTGGGACTGAGTGCACCCTCAGCAAGTTTGCAGATGACACCAAGCTGAGTGGTGTGGTTGACATGCCTGAGGGATGGGATGCCATTCAGAGGGAGCTGGACAAGCTCAAGGAGTGGGCCAATGTGAACCTCATGTGGTTCAACAAGGCCAAGTGCAAGGACCTGCACCTGGGTTGGGGCAACCCTCAGTATCAATATAGACTGAGGGATGAAGGGATTGAGAGCAGCCCTGTGGAGAAGGACTTGTGGGTACTGGTGGACAAAAAGCTGGACATGAGCAGACAATGTGTGCTAGCAGCCCAGAAAGCCAGTCGTATCCTGAGCTGCATCAAAAGAAGTGTGACCAGCAAGTTGAGGGAGGTGATTCTACCCCTCTACTCCACTCTGGTGAGACGCCACCTGGAGTACTGTGTCCAGCTCTGGAGTCCTCAGCACAGGAAAGACATGGACCTGTTGGAGCAGGTCCAGAGGAGTGCCACAGAAATGGTCGGGGAGATGGAACACCTCTCCTATGATGACAGGCTGAGAGAGCTGGGGTTGTTCAGCCTGGAGAAGAGAAGGGTCCAAGGAGACCTTACTGTGGCCTTTCAGTACTTAAAGGGGGCTCATAAGAAAGATGGGAACAGACATTTTAGCAGGGCCTGTTTCGATAGGACAAGGGGTAGTGGTTTTAAACTGAAAGAAGGTACATTTAGACTAGATATAAGGAAGCAATTTTTTACAATGAGGGTGGTGAAACACTGGAACAGGTTGCCCAGAGAGGTGGTAGATGCCTGATCCCTGGCAACATTCAAGATCAGGTTGGACAGGGCAACCTGATCTAGTTGAAGATGTCTCTGCTTATTGCAGGGGGATTGGACTAGATGATCTTTGGAGTCCCTTCCAGCCTAAACTATTCTATGAGTCTATGGTTGTAGAGAAGGAGAGTGCTTATTGGATATTGTTATAAATGTGAAGTTCAGTAATATCAAGACCACAAAAAGTAGATGAAGATCATTTAAGTTTTGTAAAACTGCAAGTCATAATTAGAAATGTACTTCTGACTGAAATAGATCAATGGCCATTTAATGCCTGAATAATAACCTGTACAGAAAGATGTAATATACTTCCTTTATGGTTAACTGACATTATACCTTTAATTGTTTTACCTTGTCATTCTGAAACATTCTTGAGATGTCTATTTTGTCTACTGTTTTAGGGTCTACGTTACAGAATCAAAATGCTAATATAAAGTCAAGAGTAGTTCACATACAAATAAGATGATAATGGACCGTGCTGTTTTGTTTGGTTTGGTTGGTTTTTTATCCATTCTGTAATAAAAAAGCCTGCTATAAAATAGAATCAGCTGCAATGGACAGAAAGCAAATACTTCATAGCAAGCATAAAAATCTATGCATTGTAAGTTGTTGAAGTAGCAAAGTTTACATTTGTAAAGGTATTTGAAAGAGTGTTCTGTATGATTGTTTTAATGGTCACTTAGATATGACACAACAGTTTCCCATTCTTTGTAAAATAAAATAAAAAAAAAAATCACATGTGAAAGTTTTCATCTGAGCATTTTTTTAACATAGAGGAAAACCAGTTTAGCTTTAAAGTAAGGACAGAACTCAAATACAGTCTAGAAGTATAGAAGTATGAGATTCAACTGGGAGATTGTGGCTTTTGAAAATTGAGTGTCTCACATCCTCTGAAGAACTGAGAAGGAAATAGCAAGATAACTGAGGGACTTAGGAGGTAACTTTTTCTTACTATCTTTTTTTTTTATAGTTTTTGTTTTGGTTTTTTTTGGTTTGGTTTGGTTTTTTAAAGTTTCTTTTATGTAATAAGTTTAAGGAAAACATACATGTTTTAAGAGAGCTCATTTTTCTGGTTTCTGTTTCCTGTGTACTTCAGCAATAAAATTGTCAATCTGCACAGCATGGTTTGCATGTTCTCAGATTCGTATCGATGAAGGATTACTGCAATATGGACATGAACATATAGCTGCAATACTGTGCTGTTCTTTCAATTGGAATTCAAACCTAAAACTTCTTTGCACACTCTCCCTTATATTGAGATCAGGGGATCTCACTGTACAGAGTGCTAACCTGACCTTCAATATAAACAAGAGATTCTTGATTCTGCACTGAGTATTTCTGACAGTTCAGAGATCTTCAGACTGTTTACTCTGCCTTTCTTCATAGTTCATAGAAGATGTAATCTACTTTTAGAGAAAAACCCTTAGCAGACACTAAGCTGACCATCCAATCGCTGTGCCACTGTTTCTTACAGCATAAAAGAGAGACAGAGCTCACAATCCCCAATTTGTTCTATCTTGCAGTGAGAATTTGAAAGCTAGTTATGTTTCATTTCACCTCATGAGAACAATTACTATTTGAGAATCTGGCTCTTAACTTCCTCAATAAAATTCCATCAAATTATGGACACATCCAGCAGTTTGTACGTGATAACAATACAAAATAAGTAGTGACAAAGTGAGATAATATGATAGTTACATTGAAGGCTGGAAGCCTGATGTACCTGTTCATGTCACTTTTTATCTAACGCAAATCATACAGTTAATCTCTGACCCTGCAAAGTGGTCCATCTGGCTGGAAGGCACTGTGCCTTTGCAGAGCCCTGATGAAGTCAATGGGATTCACATGCCAGGAGCAGCTTGCAGGACAGGGGTAATTCTATAAATTAATAACTGTGTTCCATTACACAAGCATCTGTGTCAGGTTTCCCTTAAGTAGTCCAGCCCAGCTCCATTATTGTTTTATAATTAAGTGATCTTTTTCCAGCTGTAAAAATTTGCACAGATCTTATAGTAGCACTTTCTGCACAGACCTGCAGAACACAACACTGAGAGCTTCTTCAAAATGCTTGCCATATGCATAAAGCATCTGGCACAGTTCTATAATTGTGTTATATACCAGGAACCTTGCAAATTTTCAAAGATCAAGAACTAGGGGAGGGAAAAACTTAAACATTGCAAGCCCTTTAATAGAAAAGTGCTGTGCTCCCAGAAAACAAACAGTGACATTAATAGAAATTAATGTCAAAGTAATGTAACAGGGAAGATGAAGTAATCTTGGGCACTTAATTTTGAGATTACTATTTTTCCCGATTTAAAGAAATGCCATCTATAGCATTTTATTTGCGTCTCCATTTCCCAGCATAGTGCTTTATGTTATGTTTTCCAGCTGAAGGAAATTACAATCTATACAAAATTCCCATATTTAAGTGTGTGTATTGGTTTTATGTGGCAAGGTTTTGGTAGCGGGGGGGGTTACAGGGGTGGCTCCTGTAAGAAGCTGCTGGAAGCTTCCCCTGGGTTCGAGAGAGAGCGAGCCCATACCAGCCAGCTCTAAGACGGACCCGCCGCCGGCCAAGGCCGAGCCAATCAGTGATAGTGGTAACGCCTCTGTGATAACATTTTTAAGAAGGAAAAAAAAGTTGGGACAGGGAGAAAACAGCCACCGGAGAGAGGAGTGAGAACATGTAAGAGAAACAACCCTGCTGACACCCAGGTCAGTGAAGAAGGAGGGGGAGGAGATGCTCCAGGTGCCGGAGCGAAGATTCCCCTGCAGCCCGTGGTGAAGACCCTGGTGAGGCAGGCTGTCCCCCTGCAGTCCAGGGAGGTCCACGGTGGGGCAGATATCTACCTGCAGCCCGGGGAGGACCCCACGCCGGAGCAGGTGGGTTCCCAAAGGAGGCTGTGACCCCGTGGGAACCCTGCACTGGAGCAGGCTCCTGACAGGACCTGCAGATCTGTGGAGAGAGGAGCCCACGGAGCAGGTTTTCTGGCAGGACTTGTGACCCCGCGGGGGACCCACGCTGGAGCAGTGTGCTCCTGAAGGACTGCACACCGTGGAAAGGACCCATGCTGGAGCAGTTCGTGAAGAACTGCAGCCCGTGGGAATGGCCCACGTTGGAGAAAGTTCGTGGAGGACTGTCTCCTGTGGGTGGGACCCCACGCTGGAGCAGGGGAAGAGTGTGATGAGCCCTCGCCCTGAGGAGGTGAAGCAGCAGAAAATAACATGTGATGACCGTAAACCCCATCCCTGTCCCCCTTGTACCGCTGGGGGGGCTTGGTGGAGAAATCCGGGAGTGAAGTTGTGCCCGTGAATAAGGGAGGGGTGGAGGGAAGGTGTTCTGAGATTTCGTTTTATTTCTCATTTACCTTACTCTGGCTGATTTGTAATAAATTGAGCTAATTTTCCCTAAGCGGAGTCTGTTTCGCCCGTGATGGTAATTAGTGAATGATCTCTCCTGTCCTTATCTCGACCCGCAAGCTTTTTGTTATATTTTTCTCTCCCCTGTCCAGCTGAGGATGGGGGAGTGATAGAACGGCTTTGGTGGGCACCTGGTGTCCAGCCAGGGTCAACCCATCACAGTGTGCCATTAAGAATAAACATTATTTGTGTTACTGAAAATGCTTAACAGACACAACAGAATTTGGCACAACGTTATTTGTTCATATTAAGAAAGAATGCATGGGCTGGGGTTCAGCTGCACTAAAGCTAGAAGATGCTTCTTGTGACCTGTGATTCTGACTGTGTTGCCAATCAAAAGCCTTGGGGTGGATCAGCCTAGACGGATAGAGTCTAGATTTGTAGGCCTTCACCTCAAGTGACTCTTTTCCTTCATATTCACCTGTATGTTCACGAGATATACATAATTCAGTCTCTTCCCACCTGTCACGACCGAGACTGGACAGACCAGGGAGTTGTGTTTAATTCGAAATTCCCTCAGGCTAAATTAAGGTGAAACAACATGAAACGATCAAATGATTAAAGATTTTATTCATGACAGAAGCAAACTGCACTTGGGGAGGTGTGGTAGTAGGTGGCAGGGTTTCTCACAACAGGAATTGGCATAAGACTACTTCTGTAAACTGTGTAACCATATACACCAATTCAGGGAATAAGGAGATCCCTCCTGTTGAGTCACGAGGTTCAGAGCAGACCCCCTTGCTTTCCAGACTCTTCCTCAGGGAAGTGTCTAGGGGCGGCTGGATCCACTCTTAGCCTCAGACTTGGTAAATGGTTTGTATCTTGATGTATTGGCTTTGTGCGGCAAGGTTTTGGTAGCTGGGGGGGTTACAGGGGTGGCTTCTGTAAAAAGCTGCTGGAAGCTTCCCCTGTGTTCGACAGAGCCAATACCAGCCAGCTCTGAGAAGGACCTGCTGCCGGCCAAGGCCAAGACAATCAGCCATAGTAGTAGTGCCTATGTGATAACATATTTAAGAAGGAGAAAAAAGTTGCTGGGACAGACAAAAATGGCAGCCGGAGAGAGGAGTGAGAACATGTAAGAGAAACAACCCAGCGGGCACCAAGGTCAGTGAAGAAGGAGGGGGAGGAGATGCTCCAGGTGCCGGAGCAGAGATTCCCCTGCAGCCCGTGGTGAAGACCCTGGTGAGGCAGGCTGTCCCCCTGCAGCCCAGGGAGGTCCATGGTGGAGCAGATATCCACCTGCAGCCCGGGGAGGACCCCACGCCGGAGCAGGTGGGTTCCCAAAGGAGGCTGTGACCCCGTGGGAAGCCCGCGCTGGAGCAGGCTCCAGGCAGGACCTGCGGATCTGTGGAGAGAGGAGCCAACAGAGCAGGTTTTCTGGCAGGACTTGTGACCCCATGGGGGACCCACGCTGGAGCAGTGTGCTCCTGAAGGACTGCACACCATGGAAAGGACCCATGCTGGAGCAGTTCGTGAAGAACTGCAGCCCGTGGGAAGGACCCACGTTGGAGAAGTTCATGGAGGACTGTCCCGTGGGTGGGACCCCACGCTGGAGCAGGGGAAGAGTGTGATGAGTCCTCCCCCTGAGGAGGATGAAGCAGCAGAAAATAGCGCGTGATGAACTGACCGTAAACCCCATCCCCCTGTGCCGCTGAGTGGGGGTGGTAGAGAATCCGGGAGTGAAGTTGTGCCCGGGAAGAAGGGACGGGTGGAGGGAAGGTGTTTTGAGATTTGGTTTTATTTCTCATTACCCTACTCTGGTTGATTTGTAATAAATTGAGTTCATTTTCCCCAAGCTGAGTCTGTTTTGCTTGTGATGGTAATTGGTGAGTGATCTCTCCTGTCCTTATCTCGACCCATGAGCCTTTTGTTATATTTTCTCTCCCCTGTCCAGCTGAGGAGGGGGAGTAATAGAACAGCTTTGGTGGGCACCTGGAGTCCAGCCAGGGTCAACCCACCACACTTGAAAAGGATGAGGTGTAGGGATTGTGGAAAAGGAAAGACAGAAGACAGAGAGAGAAAAAGGAAGAGAGAAAGATGTCCTGGGTTCAGTATTGGTTCATTTAGCTGAGGGGTCCAGTCCCGGTGGGCTTGCGTGCCCGTGGCTTCAGTTTATGTCCTTTTATCATCCTTGCCCCTCCTTCGGGCGGGCAACTAAACTGGTCAAGTTAATGAAGAGTTTGCGAGTCTTTGGGCTTGGGGGTCGTTTGTGGAGTAATTTCTCCTTCCCTGCAGACACGGCCACTGTTTGATCTTTGTATTAGAACAGTTTATCAGAACAGGGAGATGCACACCCTCCAGCAAACCCTCCCCCTCCTGTTGCAGATGTCTGAGCTGATGGGCTTTTCACATTGGTTCCTTGCTGTGCAGGGTTTGTCTTTAAGCAGAACTTGCCCCACCACAATGTTTGAGACATTAACTCTTTCAGTCTCTCACACCACCCCTTGTGTTTTTTGTTTGTTTTTTTTTTTTCCTGCCTTTGGAGGACAGTCACTCCATCAGTATAACTGCAACTGTTAATTTTTTGCATAAAACCCAAGTAGACACATACTTCTTCATTGCAAGGAATCTCTAGGACTGTGGTATTAGAGGAAAGGAACAGCTTCATTGACAAGTACCGACAGGAGAGGCACAGCTTTGCATCTCATGGGAGTAAAGCTATGGTACTCAGAAAACCAATTAACCGGCATCTCTGTCCCATGCTCAACACTGGAAGAATCATGCAGAGTTTCTCCATGTGCTCCATATATGACATAAAGAGTTCCACACACTTTGCTATCACTGACAATAAGGAGGTGGAGAAGACAGGAGAAACTATGGTATCAAGGTGACAAAACGAAGGCTATGTGTGAAGGTGGAACTTACAATATATGGTGATTAGTTGATAAAATGATTGACAATATTTAATACAGAGAAATGTAGTGCTGCACAAGGACTTGGGGGGGAAAGAGTCCTGATTTTAAATATGTGTGTTATAATGGCTACTACCATTAAGAAAAGATTCGTTGCAATCACACTAGGTAATTCTGAATTCTAATTCAGTGAAAATGTTGGCTCTACAGAAATTAGGAAAGCAAATCAAATGCTAAAGCTGTTACAAATGTGACAGGTAATGTCATTATGCCACTGAAGAAGTCTAGGATGTACTTGAATCTTGAATTCCTGTGAACAGCTCTTCATGTCCCCAGAAAGTGTGTAGTGACACCCTGTGTATCAAACTATGTTAGAACTGGCTTAAAGCATCCTCCCTTGCAGCTGTAATTAGCACAGCAGTTCCTGCCTAAAGGGGAATGGACACCTTATTGGAGGCTACATGCAGTATAGTCATAATCTGCTCTTTTCATTTGTAGAAAACCTTTATGACTGTAATGAGGGACAAAGCACTTTACTCAGAGCTTTTATGGATACCTTAATCATTATGTTATATTGCCAAAAAAATTGTCCAGGCCCTAAATGGAACATCATGAGCAAAAGAATCCATGAACAGAGGATCTCATCTGCTTTTAGATCCAGGGGCACAATATTAATCACATATTATTTAATAACAGCAGTTGTGATTTCTGTTTATTAACATGCAAGCAGCAGTTGCTGTTTGCATCTAGAAGGCATTTTAAGATTAATATTTTCTAGTACAATTTAAACTGACTCACGTCATGAAATTATTTTTGTAAGGTTCTTTTTCAAGATATTGACTAAAAGCAATTTACTGCTATTTAGGCATAAGTTGCAAATTATAGTTGTTTGATTAGTCAAGAAACTGCTTACAGACAATATATATAACAAGATTTAAAAAAAAATGCCCACATTTTCAAATTCAGTTATAAATATTTTTTTTTTCAGTATACTGCCTCTCAGTTTCTTGACTGAAAAAAAAGTAATGACTGAAAGCTCCTACTTAGCACATTTACTCTCACAGAAGTTTTTTTAGATGTAGGAGATGATAGTTTTCAATAGTAGTAATATTGACTCCATGTAATTGCAAGCAGCAGAAGTGGTTTTGGCATTGAAATTTGAAATAGTCTATCTTAAAGTTTTTTTCTCATAACTCCTGCCTTATTACCTCTTGCTCTTTACATTCCATAATTCTGTTCTGTTGCTTTTGCAGGTTGGTAATTGTATGTTTTAGTAGTTTCCACAAGATCTCATTCTAATCCTATCTTGTCCTACTCAAGCACTCTTTTTGATTAAAAAGGTTTCAATGGATTTAAACTGTACTGCTGAAATTATTTGAACTTCACAAAAGACTGGACTTTCTCTTCACAGTTGTTTCCACTAAAAGAATTTTAAAACATGACATAGTTTCAAGTCAGCATTGCAGAAAAAAAAGGTATTTAAGGTTATTAAAACTTTGTAAGAAAATTATGTATAATATTTAGTATCTTAGAAACAGAAATAGTGGTTTGTATGCCTAACCTTAGGAAAAAAAAAAAAAAATATACCGAGTCCCTGAGGAAAATCAAGGAAGCTGCAGTAAATGACACTGTAGAATCACCTAATGACTTGTTTCTTCTTGAGTCAATATTGTCTCAATATCCTAGCACAGAGTTAGAAGAATTGTGCTACTGGGGTAGCACAGAACCTAAGGGTGAAATTTATTGCTAATCTGAACAAAGTAAATTGCTAAATGCATACAAACTTTAATAGAGGCAAGATTTCAGCCAAAACCTAAAGATTCAATATGTCTTCTGTAATTAAATTTATTACAAATTTTAGCACCTTTCTGTTGTTGCAAATCCTGGTTTGCACAGTTAGATTCTGCCTGCCTCTACCCAAAATTTCACTAGTAGCATGGGGACAGATTCTAAATTGGAACCACCACAGTTTATATCACAGATATCATGGATAGCTCCATTAACTGCACAGAAGTTACTGTAGCTATACCTCAGCTAAAGAAAGGAGGCATCTTTTCTTTTATGGCAAGTGTCATGCAATTTATTGCCCCCTCTCTCTTTTTCCTATTTTGGGCACAAGCACTTGTGTGAGCACATACACACACTTTATATGTTTGAGAACAGATGTATGAATAACTGTAGGGACTGTTTATTTATCAATATAATTATGTTAAATGGCATATAAAACCACCTGTGACTTCTCTGTGAAAAAATATGAATGTTAACAGGAAAACATGCATTGCTCTAAAGTACCTACTTCTTCCTGTATTTGGCAAAAGTGAACATCTATACCTGTTAAACACTAAACAGAAAGAAAACTTGTAACAACACGTAAAAATGTGATTTCTAATCACATTTTGATAAAATAAACAAATAGATATTTAATCTTTTCAGGTTAATGTATATATTCTGTGATGCAATTTTGGCATAACTCCTTCCTGGAAAGGACTGATATGAATTCAGCATTAAATACTCTATTTGTGGTAGTCAGCTATTGTATGATGAATCCATATACTAGGTTCTCAACATTAGCAGTAATAATGAATGCTCCAAAAATGTCATTATATTAATTTACAACAAACTTTTGTAGTTGACATCTGCCATAATTAATAAAAGCATTTGCAGTTCCAATACATTTTTCAGTGTTTAATCCTGTATATGGAAAGTCATTGTTTACAGTACAGATGCTTGTATACTATGCGAGAGGAGGGAAATGTTTTCCTTCATCTCTTGGAATGAGTAGCAAAAGAACAATTTACTTATTAACTAAAATGTCAAAATAGTTATAATTATAGTATAAACATATTGCTAGATAGATGTTAGCCAACTGTAAGGCAAATCCTTCTTACATTGCCGTATCTCTAGAAGCAAGTTTTTAAATATAAAGTAGGTCTACAAAACAGTTTTTTCAACTCATTACCTTTCTTTTTGAGATTCTATTGGTGTTTAGAAGAGAGATCTTAATTTGGGTGAAAGTCATGAAAATGTTTAATTGGATCCTACAGATTTTAGCACCATCACCACCGTCATCTCAAGCAAAAAGTGGAACCCAGCTGTTTATACCAAGGACTCTGAATAGCTATTAACATTTAAAAAGAAAAACAAGGGCCATACTTTCATATGAGCCAAGTGTCTAAGTGTTGTTTGGTATCTGTTTCTGAGGGGTTTAGCACATTCTGGTGACATATAAGTTATGTTCTGGTTCTCCCCTGCCAGACAAAAATGCATTTTACTTTAGATTGTAGAATACTGACAATGTTAGCATAATATGCCTTTTTTCACATTTTGTCTTTTGATTTCAAATTTGGAAAAATATAGAATATTTCAAATAAAAGGAAAATAATTATGAAAGATCAATTTCACAGTTGTTTTTTTCCCTTTCCTACTACTTTTCATTTTCCATAACTTCTCTATGTTTCCCTTATTTCTATATTTGATTTTCTCTCTTTCATTCTTCTGCCATAAAATCACAGAAAGGTTGGAAGGGACCATTAAAGACTATCTAGTTCAACTCTGTTGCCATGGGCAGGGACATCTTTCACTAGACCAGGTTGCTCAAAACTCCGTCCAATCTGACTTTGAGTACGTCCAGTGATGGAGTATCCACAACTTAGCTGGGCAACCTGTTCCAGTGTCTTACCACCCTCATTGTAAAAAATTTCTTCCTTATATATAACCCAATCTAAATTGACCCTCTTTCAGTTTAAAACCATTACCCTATAACTACAGGCCCTGGTAAAAGCCTTTCTCCATCTTTCTTGTAAGACTGCTTTGTACAGTGAAAGGCCACAATAAGGTCTCCCTGGAGCCTTCTCTTCTCCAGGCTGAACAACCCCAGCTCTCTCAGCCTTTCTTCACAGGAGAGGCATTCCATCCCTCTGACCATTTTTGTGGCCCTCCTCTAGACCCACTCTAACAGGTCCATGTCCTTTTTGTACTGGGGTCCCTGGATCTGAATGCAGTATTCCAGGTGGGGTCTCACGAGAGTACGTCTTGTTCGTTACAGCCTCAAGTCCCTCATAAAGGCATTTTGAAGGCCTAATAACCTTGACCAGCTTGATGAGAAGCCATGGCACTGTCTGAAAGCAATAAGGAGGTCTAAAATGAACACTGCCTTTTGCAAGTAATGTCCCTCTCCATATAGTGCCAAATGGGATGAATTATTCCTCCAGATTTCATGGGACTTTCAACACTGACTGAGTCACCAGCCCAAAAAGCCCATCTGGAAGTGTCTTGTCTAGTATCACACAACATGGAATTTCAGAAGTGAAAGTTCCCATGCTGGTGGTCACTTTATATCGCTAGTTACATTTATTTAGGATGCATATGATTAGCGCCTAACTCTGAAAATGTAGAGGTCTAAAAAAATCCAAAATGTAGGTTTGCAGAAATCAAGAACCAAGTAACAAGAGCTTCCTTCCATGCCCACTTTTCCACCCACACTTCTTCCTCCAGTACCACTTTTACTTTAGTCTCTGAGTGTCTGTGGATACCAAATAAAGACATATATGATCAACATGTCATCTAATGAAATTATCAAAGGAAAAAAAATACTGTCAGACACTGCTTTCATTTCGAGGCTGTTTATTTCAAGAGACTTCTTCAAAGATTGATTATGTACAAAATTAATTCTGTGATAATATGTTTTTAAGTAAACAGACCAGCAAAAGTTAGGGTATGTTCTTAGACTTCCCCTATCAAGAAATAGTATAAAACATCATTAATTACCTATTAAAGATTCTGTGCATTAAGCATATAAAAGATTCTCTGCTGCAACATATTCAGCTGAACTTGGTTTCTGTTTTAACGTGCTGCCATATGATAATATTTTCAGAGCTACTGGTAGATGGGGGTAAGACGCTGTTCCCAATTTAAATGTTTCCATTATAAATCCTATTTTACAAGTGAATTAACTATGGCAAGCCACTTAATAAGCATCAGACTGAACCTATGGGCCCTACTCATTTCAATTACGCAGCATGTAACTCATGTTCCCATTTGCTTTGGATAATAAAGCTACATAATCCAGCTATCCATTAGAGTACACAAGAGTGGTAGTCTCCCATCCAGATAATTATGTGCAACTCAAATTACATTCAATTAACATGCTGGCTAGCTGATCACAGAGAGTGGGATGTATTCAGCCAGAAAGTGTAGGAGCAGTCCAAACAAACAACTTCAATATATTCAAAGACAAAGTAGAGCCAAGGCACCGAGGCTGGCATTTTAAAGTGAGTAACTTATACTGTAAAACCACAATTTTTCTCCTGAAGTACCTTACTTCACTTCTCTACTACTTTTAGGGGTGTCTGTAACTTAAGTTCACATATATTACTTGTGACAAAATTCAAACCTGTTAGGAGGTTATAGACACCTGCTAGTGGCAACACAGCCGAAGCCAGGGTGGAGGTTCTCAAACCAGTGCATCTTCACTCAGTCATGATTCTGAGATGCAAAACTATTGTCTCTTCAAGCATTTGTCATAAAAGCCGAGCAACTTGTGTAGTTTCCTCCCTGAATTAATATATCACTCCTGCATTATAAAGATCACTGATACACATAAATATTATGACAATTTCTGTGGAGTCTTTATACCTCTAGTTAATTTCAATTAGGAGATAAAAGAGAAGTTGGGAAACAGTTCTACAGCGCAATTCTTGGAAGAAGAACATCTGGGAGGAAGCTTAGATGAAATTTTGGTATGCTATTGTTCTTAACTACCATTGAAGCCATATCCTGAAGGGAAGGGAGTGTACAGATACTGACTCAGGGTGCCTTTTGCTTGGTGTGGACAGATCTCTCTGTTCCTATGCAGTTATGTAAATGTATGATTATATGCATTATAATCTCAAGAACATCTCTGCTTGAAAGCTGAACTGTTCTTTTTCAGCTACTTTAGCACATGGAAGCTGATAACACACTCTACCTACAAACTTTACTTCACTTAGCCATTATTACACTATCTGTGAAAGACTCAAAATTTCATGCCTGTTTTACAGGGTTACTGAGCTTTGAAACAGGTAGCAGCCAAACAACCACTCTCTAAGAAGACCTTCGCTGTGTACAGTATTTACGGATAGACGAAGTATGTATAAGATGGAATGCAGCCATAAACAGTTCCAAATGAACACAAACATCATCATAAACAGCACTTCTAAATACAGCCATCACACCTCTTGTGTGAAATCATACAAAATGCAAAAGCCTAAAAGGCTGGTTTATGGGCCACCCTAATCTTATGAAACGGTTTGTACCTTGGAATTAAAAGAATCCCTCTCATGACTAAAGGAAGACAAAGACTTTGAGAAGTCTTTCTTTTGGTATGAAGCTGTATTAATTGCAGTCAGATAGAAATCGCAGGTATACCAAAAAGGAGAAATGTTTAGCCAGAACAGCTAGCAAATATGTGCAACAACAGGCAAAAGAAAGGAAAGCAAGAAACACAACTAAACAGACAGAGTGATGTGTGGCTTATGACCCTAAATCTGCTGAAGCTTCACTGAGGCTTTCCTACCCCATAAACCAGGCTTGATGATAGCAAACTGCGAGTGGAATTTTTACTGAAGTAAATACTTACTAGAAGCAGCCAGCCATACTAGCAATACATCACTAAGAAATTTAAGAGGGTTTTAAAAAGTATTATTATTATTATTATTATTATTATTATTATTACTATTACTATTATTATTACTATTATTGATATTGATATTACTATTACTTATTTTTGGAAGGTCTGGTTGGCTGTTATATGTAATTATGTTCATGTTGTTTTTTACCTTTTCTTGTTTCTGTTCAGTATGGCAAGATTCTGTTAAACCATATGATGTACTGTTTGTGAGTAGGGAGATGTAGTTCATCAAACACTTTGTCTAATTTAATTTGCCTTGGTTTCTATTTTCTTTGTTTCTACCTGACCTTGCAAGATTTATGAACCCCAAAACTAGGCACAAGCTCTACTGCTCCAAATCAGGGTATGTATAAGAATTGTCTATCCCAAGAAACTAGTTCCGGTGACATGTTGAGTTTTCTTCTTGTACAGCTTGTAAACTTACAAAAACTTGAATAAGCGTAATGGCCATTATCGTAGTCCCAGCAATTCTTCCTAAGGTCACTCCATGTTGATTTTCAAGGGTGAAATCCTGGATTCACAAAAATATTTTCCAAATTGTCTTTATTTCAACATGACAATATTTCTTTCAAAATTATAATCAGTTAAACTCTCCAGTGCAGTTAACCCAACAGTATCACTTCTGCTAAAACAGTTTTATTGAAGATGACCTTTATTTGCAAAATACTTTTATCTTTGTCTGCAATACATAAAAACTGTTTGCAAAGGAAAAGTAGCTTCTCATATTTAATTTCACCGTCCATATACTAATAACCATAACGAGAACCATGGGTGGAGGTTTAACAAACAGGAAATGTAATTAATTTCAACATGTAGCTGGCAATGAGAAAAATATAAGGTAAGAAGTAAAGAAATAAATACTCTGGTGGGATGCAAAAGCTTATTTTGGAAATATTCTATTACAAATATGTTTCTGGATATGTCATAACCTCAGCATCAACACCTATGGAAACCCAAGCACAGAAGTTTTCCTGTAAGAGATCCACAGTAGTGGTAAATGAGTGTGGTCTGGCTGGAAATCCGTTCATGAGACCTTTAAAAAGTGCTGTATAAAGTTTCTCTGATATGAAGACTGCAGTTGTAAGAAAGCTATGAAAATACATGTGTATGAGTGTATGAAGAAGAAAAGAAACAAAGTGATCAGATAAAGACGAGACCCATAAGAAGCATGAAGAAAACAGAGCTAGGACATTACAGAATACAACCAAAAAAGTTTCATTTACATTTGTGAAGACCTCAAATGCCAATAAATAAGATACAATAAAATTAACTAGTAAGGAGAAAAATGTCAAGGATCCAGCCCCTGCTCTCAAGATCTTTGTGTATCCATATAACTGCAAATATGAGGTCATGTATTTTTGTGTGCTTGAGGACAGGGACAAAACCATCTGAGATAAGCAGACTCTCATTTGTCATAGGTGTCACAATCAAGAAAAATGTCTTAAAAAAAATCATTTGAAGAACTAAGTTTTGAGACCATTGGCAGATATATTTCAAATTTGCAGTAACTTATTTAGTGTTTTTGTCTTCTAATCATGTTTCTGGTGTTATTATCATGTACTTAACTTTATTGCTTTGCAAGTATAAGGACCGTTGTTTTAACCTTGAACTTATCTGGAGAAGTAAAGCTGATATAAATGAGTGTTGCAAACTGGTAGCCTAAATGGACATCTGCAGTGTAAGACAAAAGACATTAGGACATGTTTCCCCCTACAGTGCAACATGATAAGGGCTGATACAGCTTAGCATTAGGTAAAGGGGAGAATTTCCTGTGGTGGAGGGAAAACTAGTGCCTCCCTAGCAAGAGGCAAGACTGGTGAGACAACCATGGGGTGGACCCTTTTGTGAGGCTGATGACAGAGAGAAGAATGACTTTCATAGCAAGGATGCTGAAGATTATGGAAAAGCTGTGAAAAACATGTTGAAAGGTAAGGGACTGCATATTTCTGGACAGAATTCTTGGATTTACTTTGGTCTCAAACTTGCATAAACAAGATCTTGGATAATGATGCTTAGTCCAATAATAACTCAATGACAGTGAAATACTTCTTTTCCTCTACCTAATATTTTAAAAAATAAATTCCAGAATGTTGGGTGGGCTAGGGAGGGAGGAAAGAATGAAACCCTTTAATTAATGGCACATACTTGTAAATTAGATTGTAAATTACAGAAAACTCAGATAAAATGTATTAAAATCTGAAAATCCAGAAGAGCTCATTTAGAAAATATAGAAAAGATAAGTTGAAATCATAACTAAAATGTACATAAAAGGTCAGAAGATTTTTCATCTGAAAACACAGTTTTGTTAAAATCAGCATATTTCAAACAAATGTATCAATTTGACAGTGTGTTGGAGAAAAAGCCAAAGAAAACTTTTTCAGATTTATCATTTCATCTTTATAAAGGAAAAATACTATTTTGTTTTTACAATATTACTATGTTCATTTTGTTCTCAATATTTAAGCACTATTTTCTTCTTTTTATGTCAATGAGTCAGGGCTTATTATGAACAGGGTATGTACATTGCCAGACCTTCAAATCCTGGCAGAATGTAAAGGAGGAAAGAGCCCTTTGCCCTCACTCAGTGCTCCCTTGTAGCTTGCCTTTCTTATTAAAGGTCAGATTAATCTCATTTCATTTTAGCTGCCCTAAAGTAAGATGTCCAGCCTGTGCTCATCTTCTATGGTCAACAGGCGCTCCAATAATAATCATTCTAGATATTTCAAGGTAGGTTAAAGTGTAGCATGCTCTCTGAGGTTATTTTTTTAATGCTGTGGAGCTATGCCCACCTTACAATTTATCTTAGATCAATACAAAACCCCTTTGTCACAATCCCAAACAGTAAGCTACATTGTTTAGGCATATTGTCTTAAAACTATCTATATGAATTCTAGCTTTCTGGTTAGCCCTTCAGTGAAAAGACAAGTAAAATCTTTTAGCAAAGGAATTCCTTATATACACTACAATTGATTTTAATCATAAAAATATTGGAGAATTACTGATCTAGGCAACACAATGTATTAAAAACTTCTGAAAGGTACGCTGGTTTGATCTTCCACTGTCTGTGAATCCCTGATTGGATGCTTAAAGACACTTGATCCTTTTCATGAGTGTTTTAAATTTTCTTTCTTTTATATAAGCAGTATTTCCCTTTTAAAAATTATTCTCTGAGCTAGTTTCTAGTATATGAAATCTCCTAGATTCCATCCAAATAGGATGGGCACCTGTCATGGTTTAACCCCAGCTAGCAACTAAGCACCATGCAGCCACTCACTCACTTCCCCTCCACCCAGTGGGATGAGGGAGAGAATCGGGGAAAAAAAGTAAAACTCATGGGTTGAGATAAGAACAGTTTAATAGAACAGAAAAGAAGAAACTAATAATGATAATGATAACACTAATAAAATGACAATAATAATAAAAGGATTGGAATATACACGTGATGCACAATCTAATTGCTCACCACCCACCGATTGATGCCCAGTTAGTCCCTCAACGGCGATCCTCCCCACCCCCACTTCCCCCAGTTTATATACTAGACGTGATGTCACATCATATGGAATACCCCGTTGGCCAGTTTGAGTCAGCTGCCCTGGCTCTGTCCTGTGCCAATTTCTTGTGCCCCTCCAGCCTTCTTGTTGGCTGGGCATGAGAAGCTGAAAAATCCTTGACTTTAGACTAAACACTACTTAGCAACAACTGAAAACATCAGTGTTATCAACTTTCTTGGCATACTGAACTCAAAACATAGCACTGTACCAGCTACTAGGAAGACAATTAACTCTATCCCAGCTCAAATCAGGACAGCACCTGAGAACAGGAGAACAATATTTCATAGAGACAGAAGAGACATTCAATACTGAAGACCCATGGTGACTCTGTTTCTATATGGTATTATTGTAAAAGGATCACTGGGTTGTTTCACAGCAACAACCTAGGAAACTGGAGTAATGTGGGGTAATATATGGTAATAGAGTAATTTAGGGTAATAGCGTAATAAACTCTATACCTTCCTCTTTACAACTTTGTCAATAAAGAATGACTTTTCTTCTGGCCTATTACGTGTGCCAAGAATATGCAGTGGTTTAAAGGTTTAAAAGCAAAATTCAGTGTGGAAGAAATAGAATTACCCTGACCTACAACGAGAAAAATTCTAGATATAATAGCCGTAAAAACCGACAACTTGACTTCACATTTGGCAAATCTTATCCAGTTTCTGACCATCTCTGAGCAAGCAAACAAACATACTTCTTTTCTGTGTAGAAAAACATAGATGGAATTACTTCAGAGACTTCAGATTCCTTTAATCCTTATAAAACAGTTTTGTTACGGTATTGAAGGTGGCAACATTTCTGCATGGCTTCCCAATCAAAGGTCTGGCACTTTATATTTTGTGGCAAAGATGTAAGGAAACTGTAGGATGTCAAACAAAAAGGACCTTTCTAGAAGCTTAAGGTTCTATAAAGTCATCAGTTTCCCAAAGAAAGAAGTTCTGCTTCAGACGGTTCAAAAGATGAACATTATTTTGAATCAACCTGTGAAATTTCTAAAGATTGTGTGTCTGATCTGTTCTGATTCAATGTTTTTGCTGTCTCTAAGTCATATATTAAATGTACTTCTCATCCGAGAAACTGAGGTAACCTTGGAGAATTCATTACTGTCTGGATATCTGGAAACTCTAAATCTTCCAATTTCAGTGATAAATTAGGTTGCAGAGGGACTAAAACATCCATTTATCAAAAATCCCATTCACGGAGTAATCCCTAAACAGTTACAGGTGGATCTATATTCGATAAAATACTACATTTTAAAGCAATGGTGGGACAGAGATCAAATGTAATAGAAAATGCTTCTCTTTTAAAGGCTTGATCTAGTTGTTTGTTTACACCCCAAAATCCACTAGAGAAGGTTTTGTTTTAAATTTTAAAATGTTAATTATAGTCAAGCTTATCTTTGTGCAGTTGCATGCTACAGATTTCTTGCTGGAGACAGAAAGAAAAGAACACAAAAGCAAAATGATTTCACAGTACTTTTTTATTATTGACTAACAACAGTAAACAACAAATTTAATCTATTATGGTAAACTCTGAAATGTCTGTATTATATTTTATGTATGTGGTAAGGATCTCTTGGAGTTAGGTGCAGAGCTTTAGCTATTCTATTCAAATAAGACTACTAATAGGACAATCTAGAGGAAATGAAAGAAAGTCAATCTTTCCTAAGGTAGTTATTCAAACCAGCAAAGACAATAATGCTTCCATCATCAGTGGGGACAAACCTTAGTTGTCTGGTTTTGGTCAGGTTAGAATGGGATTAAAAGAGATCTAAAAATTCTCGCACCTCTGGCTAAAGAAGAGGACTGAAGGAGCAGGAAGATCCTGTCTAGTTTGTGTCTGTACAAAACTGTTGAACAGGCTCATATACACAGAGGGAGGAAGATAACAGGGCACCAAGGGGTTCTGCAATTTTTTATTTGACTGATTTGTTTCTTTTCTCTGTCAGATAGATGAAGCTACCGTGAAGGATTTCCAGAGGTATAGCCAATATCCTACACCTAAGCTTTTCATTTTTTTAACCCATATTCCTAAATAGGTTGTGCCATTGAGCATTGAATAAATAATGCTTTGTTTTGAAATCTTGTTTTAATGTCAGAAAAAAAAGGTAAATTTTTACTCTGCTACACCAGAGAAAATATGAAATATGAGGTAACTTTCATTCAGATAGAACTACCATATGCAAATACCTATGGAATCATCTGAGATTAGCTAAAACCAGATTTAGAGTAATAGCAGCTAGTTTTATGTTAATTTTCCCTGTATGTTTTCTCTAAGATAGTTGCAAGGATAGAGTGAGCCTATTTGATAGGATTTCAGTTCATCAGAGCAATCAAAAAACTCGTGCTTGAATTCCTTTTAAATCATTATGCTTTGCTGAATCAAGATTTTTTTCTTTGTTAGGACCAGTTATTAATCAGTCTTAAGCCTCAAGTCCGTATCACAAACTTTGGTTTCAATTTATACTTGAATTACAAAACAAACAAACAAACAAAAGTCCCTGAACCAGTTTTACTTTGATTCTGATCTGCAAATGGATCATAACAACTGGCCTTTCAGGCATTTCAGTGACCCTTGGACCATTCAACTCTCTGGGGCTGCAGCCCCTTCCCTCTCTCATTGTACCTCATCTCCTCAGAGCAGCAGGACCACTCCTCACATTGCCTCTTTTTCCACTGGCGGTATCAGGTGTCTTAGCTATATCTGAGTTTCCCTCCAGTCTTCCTGAGGGAGGCAGAAGGTTCAGCCTCAGGACCCAGCGGGACACTGGAAGTGTAGGCAGAATACCAGAGAAAAGGAGTAGATGTTAGTAGGTTTAAACATATAATGATTTTAAAGGTATTGTTAAGGGGGGGTGTCTGTATTAATTTGAATTATAAGTGTTAATATTATTGTAAGTTGGCTAATAATTTCACTGTTAGACTGTAACAACATTCATTGGACTAAAACAAACTCGTGGCTTCACATGTATGGTTTGTTCCTTTTTGCCCATAACATTATTTGAGTATTCAGAGCATAGCATGGTCATCTGTTTTCTTATATCAATCCTTCTGACACTAGGGAGTCTGCAGCATTTACTATTACAAATTCAGTCTCACAAATTCTTTTGTGAAAACCTCCACAATTTAATGTTTGGATAAAAGTTAACTTTGCTTATTCTTTTGGTTTCTTTTGTTGTCATTGTCAAAGAAGAGGCTGAAGAGCTGTGAGGGGGAGAGGCCAAGATCCAGAGCACAGCTGGGTGTCAAAGATTTGGCAATACAAAACAAATTATCAGACAAGGGTTTGGAGTAACAGTCAGAAACTTCAACTGCTGACTAATCAAAGTTTAGAGATGATGCCAGTGTATCCCAGTCATAAATGTAACCAGACCCATGACCATCCTGGAAAGGCCTACTTAACCATCAGCTGCTAATAAAGTGGTTTTGCTCTCTTCAAGAAAATTCAGCAACCTCATCAGTGTTGATCTGTGCTGCTCTACCAAACTGCTCCCGTTGTAATTAACCTCTAAATGGTGGCAGCGTGTTGTGGGTTGACTCCAGCCAACAGCTGAACACCCACAGAGTTGCTCACTCACTCTCCTTTCCTGCACAACAAGGAAAAATGGAAAGAAGACAAGGAGACTTGTGGGTCAAGATAAAGACAGTTTAATAATTGAAGCAAAAGCCATGAGTGCAAGCAAAGCAAAAGAGGGATTAATTCACTATTTCCCATCAGTAGGTAGATGTCAGGCCACTTCCTGGAAATTATGGCCTCAGCACACATTACAAACACCATAACCAAGAACATCCCCCTTCCTTTTCCTTTCCCTAGTAGTGCACAATTGCAAATGGTATGCAATATCGCTTCGGTCACTTTGGGTCAGCTGTCCCAGCTGTGTCCCCTCCAAGTCTCTTGCCTGCCCCCAGCTGACTTGCTGTGGGAGCAGACTGGGAAAAAGAGAAACCCTTGACGCTATGCAAGCACTACTCAGCAATAGCCAAAATGTTAGTGAGTTAGCAAGTTTTAGCCACAAATACAAAACACAGCACCATACAGGATGCTGTCAAGAAAGTTAACTCCAACCCAGCCAGACCGAGTACACAATGTCAGGTTTTGAAAGAAAATGAATGGTGCATTGCTTACGTCTGCCCATGACACTACTGAACCTACAAAAGCCTGAGAGACCCAGTACATTTTCTGACTCAGGTCACTGATCTTCACTCCAAGTAATCTCCTGGCACCATGTAAATTCATCAAATGTTAACTTTTTTTTTTTTTTGGAAAACAAATTTTTCACTGCTTTTCTGTAATAAGGCAAATGTTTAAGCTACTTGGACCCACTGTAAGTATTACAACTAGGAAACCTGCTTGGAAAAGCTTGTATCCTCCTCAAGTCTGTAATGAGGATACTAGCATTATATTGATCATGACTTCTGGTAATGCAATTTCTCCAAATGCCTGAAAGTGTCTTGCAAGCTAAGCTTATTAACTTTCATATAAGTTTTATTTTGATGTTTATTTTTATTGCACCTTCACCAATGGACTGTATAGCATTTAGGTATGCTGCAGGCTGGTGTTCTGTTCTTTGCAACATCTAAGAAGCTGATTTTATATCCCTGAAACATTCAAATAACAGATAAGAACTTACATAATGCGTACATCAAGAAATATGGATGGATGTCAGGAATAGCCTTTAAGCAAATCCAAGTCTGTCTAAAAGTTCCATACCACAATTACATTTATTTAGCTACAAACAGCTTAAAAGAACTAGATGTTTTCCTTGTTGTTGCGGGGGTTTTGGGTTTTGGTTTTTTGGGTTTTTTTGTTTTTTTTTGTAGTTATGCTTTCTCACATGCACAACAATTTTCACTGAAGTGGAAAGTAATCTTAAGTGACTTGTGAGATGGACAGACTATGTATGCCTTCAAGCTGTATAAACTAGTATAGCACTAAACTTTGGAAGCAGTATGTGTTTATCTGAAAAGTTCACTGTGTCTCAGCCTGAGACGCATCATCAGCCTGCTCATGCCCTATAGGCAAAGGAAAATAACCACATGCATTTTCTACTAGCTTTTTTTATCCAAAGGCCATAGGTTTTATTATAATAAAATATTTATTATTTTTAAAAGCTCCTAAAATCACCATAAAATTCAGATCTCTATAGACCTAATTCTTCAAACTGATGATCTCAAATGAAATTGAAATAGCTTTTCCTCAGAGAATAACCTCAGTTGCTTAAACAGCAAAATACTTTCAATTATATCATAAACTAAGTAACTATATAAGTACTGCCCTTAAGAATGGTTATGAGCATATGGATTTAAAAGATCTGAGAGGTATCTTGGGCTATGTCCACTGCACAATGTCTTTAAATTAGGACATAAAATCTTAAAAATAATATAGGAATATATGGAGAGCAAGGGCAAAGACTGTAAAAACAGGGGAGTGTGTCCCGACCCAATATCGGGGAGGGTTGTTAAATGATCCCGAGAGCAAGATTAAGACACAAACGAGGTCAAATGCTGTACAACTTTACAACTTTTATTTTCCTACAACAACCAATAACTGCGATAGAACAAAGTGAGGAGAAAGGAAAAGAGGCAGACCTAAGCAAGAGAATGGAGAAGAGGTAGCAAGACTAGTTACCACCACCATGAAGCCAGCAACATCCCGCTGAATCGGTTCCGACGCCGGTGACGGGGGGTCAGGTTCCTCAACTCACAGTCCGGTGCCTTCCCAGATGTTACAGTCTTTTTTGGTGTCCTCCAAAGTCCAGGTTTTTTCACTCGCGCACTGGAGGGGAGTACGCAGTTCTTTTTTATTGTTCCAGTCCCCACGATTTCTCAGAAAAGTCCACCCATTTCTCCGGAACTCATTATTCTGTGTGCCGCCCCCTGTTCTTCCATGGGCGCATGCCCAGGTGCTCATGGTGGTTTCTCACCTTTACTTGTGGGCAGGCACAGCTCGGCAGTCGCGGATGCGGTGGCTTTCTTTGGGGACATCTTGTGCGTACCCCCCCTGCAACAACAGGATGTCGAGGCAGCAGCGATGTCGTGTCAGCAAACCAACACAGTCTCTTACAGAGTGGTGCTTCTGAACATTTGAGAATTTCTGAGAATGGATGCATATGTATTTTGTATAAACTGTATTTTGAGGATGCTGTAATTAGAAAGTCCCACAGGTAAAAAGAGAAAAAATATTAAGCCATAAACCAATAGAAACCGAAGAAATGAATGTGTTAACTACAGGCCATTCTGGTTATTTAATGCTATTTATTAAAAAAACAAAACAAAACCAAACAAAAAAACCCCCCCTTACCTTCATCAATCAAACATATAATCAGCGGACAAGAAAACTGTTCAAAAAGCTGTGGGATTTTCCATGCCACAATAAAAGGAAAAGCATCCAGGCAGGGAATCTGCAGCTTAGAAACCTCTGTGTTTTATTAGGCATTTCTATGTTGGTAATATTTGACAATGTAATTTAATATATACTTATAGAGAGAAACCAATTACCCTTTATGATCCACCTTCCTGCTCTCCCCATGAAGTTTAAAGCAGAACCCATTGATCCAATTGGTGGAAAGGCTTCCAGCACAAACTCTTGCTGTCAGTCTGTGGCTGAACAAGCAGTGGTATGGCATCATTTTCCACTGGCTCCTGGAAAGTGCTGTGGAGAACTCAAGGATGCTTATAACAAAAGAACAAACCCATTGTCCTGGGTTCAGCTGGGATAGAGTTAATTTTTACAGGAACCTGGGAGGTGGGGGGGCATAGCCGGGGCAGCTGACCTGAACTAGCCAAGGAGCTATTTCATACCATGTGCCATCATGCTCAGTATATAAGTGGGGAGCAGGCTGGAGGGAGCTCTCTTGACTTTTGGTGGGCGAAGTGGCGGAGTGTCGGGTTCCATGGTGAGCAGTTGCACCGTGCATCACTCCTTTTGTATACTCTTTTATTAGTACCATTGTTGTCTCTTTTTTGTTGTTGTCCCCGTAAACTACCCTTATCTCAACCCTTGAGGTTCAAGTTTTTTGGGTTTTTTTTTCCCTTTTCTCTCCTCTGATTCTCCTCCCTATCCCACCGGGGAGGGGCGGGAGGAGTGAGTGAGCGGCTGCATGGTCCTTTGTTACAGGCTGGGCTGAAACCACGACAGTCCTTTTTGGCGCCCGATGTGGGACAGGAAGGGTTGAGATAACGACAGAGCTGGCCAGAGCGTGTTGAAACAAATTTGTCATATGCATTTCTTTTATTAATAAATAGATGTTAGTCACAATGTTGGTTCATTTGTTTACATGGTGGCGTTTTGTAAGTTCTTATATGCTCTATGTATTGCTGGTAGTTATGTTTATCACCTCTGGGAGAGTGACTGGGATAATCATTTTGCTGTACTGGGCAATGTCGACTTGTGAAATGATTACATCACTGGTCTTGAGGTTAAGCTGGTATCTGTATGAGGCAGTGATATCATTTCCATACTTCGGGCACCTTCTATCATATTTTATTGGTAATTACACCCAATCCATGGGGAAGTCAGGGGGCGATACTTCCCCCCCGTCCGTTTGCCTCCCTTCTCTCCTTCCGACTAATTACAACAGCTTTTGAGAATTTTGAATGTCCTTGGGATGCACAAGCCAGTGTGCTGTTAGTGCTATGCCTCCTGAATATGTTTCAGGTCTTATTTAGAGCTACAAAAAGGCTCTTTAAGAGTACGACCCAGACATCTGCCCCAAAGCTGGATATTCATGGGCGGCACGGCATGTGGGAGGATATGGGCAGGTATCTAGAGACCTTCTCACCTCCAGTGGTTTGGAAGTTCACTCCCAAACAACTACAGAATGCTCATGAAGTGGTAGAATATTTGAAAGGAAAATGCTGTGGCTATTCCAGAGACGCACAACTCACTGCACTGTGCTGGGCCCTGGCCAGTATCTACCAAACACTGCTTGATGCTAGGCAGCACCCTCAGGGGGAAAAGATGGAAAACAGGGCAACAGGTACCGTGGCTAACCCTACTGCGGCAACAGGCAGCATGGCTACCCTAACCCCTGTGACAGGTACTGCAGCTAAACCAGAAAACCAACCTGTGCCAGTATCAGTCACCCCTGTACAGAAGAAGAAACACACAAAGAAATCAGTTCGCTTAGTGAGAGATGAAGATGAACCAGGGTCATCGTGAGAACAGGAGGAAGAGGGAGAACCTGAAATAATCACCCGATCTCTATCCCTGAGTGAGTTGCATGATATGCAAAAAGATTTTAGCCACCACCCAGGTGAGCACATTGTTACCTGGCTGCTCCGATGCTGGGATAATGGGGCCAGTAGTTTGGAATTAGAGGGTAAGAAAGCCAAGCAGTTGGGAACTCTGTCTAGGGAAGGGGGCATCGACAAGGCAATTGGGAGAAAAACACAAGTCCTCAGCCTCTGGAGGCGACTTCTGTTAGGTATAAAGGAAAGATACCCCTTCAAGGATGAAGTTACATGTCACCAAGGCAAGTGGACCACCATGGAGAGAGGTATCCGGTACCTGAGGGAATTAGCCGTGCTGGAGGTGATTTATAGTGATCCAGAAAATGCGCAGTCACCCACAGATCCAGATGAAGTCCAATGCACACAACCGATGTGGCGGAAGTTTCTACGAAGTGCACCACCAACCTATGCCAACTCATTGGCAGTAATGTCCTGGAAAGAAGGCTATGGACAAACGGTGGATGAATTGGCTGTCCAACTCCGGCAATACGAAGGAAGTCTCTCTTCCTCCCTACGGGCCTGTGTCTCGGCTGTAGAGGAATTGTCCCGAGAGTTCCAGCAATTCAAAGTGGATATGTCCTCCTCCTCACCTGTACAGGCCCGCATCACAGTTATTGGGAGTAAGCATTCCTCTGCCCAAGAGAGAGGAGAGAGAAAGTACACACGATGGGCTAACCTGTGGTTTTACCTGCGTGACCATGGAGAGGACATGAGGAAGTGGGATGGAAAACCTGCCTCAGTCTTGGATGCATGGGTACGGGAGTTGCGAGAAAAAGCAACCAGAAAAGAAGATTCTTCTTGGAAAACTGCTGCTCCAGTTTCCCGTGAGCAGTCCACCAGACGCAGTAGAAGGGCTGATCTCATTTCTGATCCTCTTGAAGGGACTTCTGATTCACGTGTGAGAAAAGTGAGTAGCAGATACTCTAACCAGAATTAGAGGGGCCCTGCCTCCAGCCAGGTGGAGGAAAGGGACAACCGAGTCTATTGGACAGTGTGGATTCGATGGCCTGGCACATCAGACCCACAGGAATATAAGGCTCTAGTAGACACTGGTGCACAAGGTACCCTAATGCCATCAAGTTATAAAGGGGCAGAACCCATCTGTATCTCTGGTGTGACAGGGGGATCCCAAGAGTTAACCATATTGGAAGCTGAAATGAGTCTAACCAGGAATGAGTGGCATAAACACCCCATTGTGACTGGCCCAGAGGTCCCGTGCATCCTTGGTATAGATTATCTCAGGAGGGGGTATTTCAAGGACCCAAAAGGGTACCGTTGGGCCTTTGGTATAGCTGTCTTGGAGATGGAGGGCACTAAACAGCTGTCTACCCTGCCTGGTCTCTCTCAAGACCCTTCGGTTGTGGGGTTGCTGAAGGTTGAAGAACAACAGGTGCCAATTGCTACCACAACGGTGCACCGGCAGCAATATCGTACCAGCCGAGACTCCCTGATCCCCATCCATAAGCTGATTTGCCAATTGGAGAGCCAAGGAGTGATCAGCAAGACTCACTCACCCTTTAATAGTCCCGTATGGCCAGTGCGGAAGTCTAATGGGGAATGGAGACTAACAGTAGATTATCGTGGGCTGAATGAAGTCACACTACCACTGAGCGCTGCTGTGCCAGATACGTTAGAGCTTCAATATGAACTGGAATCAAAGGCAGCTAAGTGGTATGCCACAATTGACATTGCTAATGCATTTTTTCTCCATTCCTTTGGCAGCGGAGTGCAGGCCACAGTTTGCCTTTACTTGGAGGGGTGTCCAGTACATTTGGAATCGATTGCCCCAGGGGTAGAAACACAGCCCCACCATTTACCATGGACTGATCCAGGCTGCACTGGAAAAAGGTGAAGCTCCGGAACACCTGCAGTACATTGATGACATCATCGTATGGGGCAACACGGCAGAAGAAGTCTTTGAGAAAATAATCCAAATCCTTTTGAAGGCTGGTTTTGCCATAAAAGAAAGTAAGGTCAAGGGACCTGCACAGGAGATCCAGTTCTTAGGAGTAAAATGGCAAGATGGACGTCGTCAGATCCTTATGGATGTGATCAACAAAATAGCAGCTATGTCTCCACCAACTAATAAAAAGGAAACACAGGCCTTCTTAGGTGTCGTGGGGTTTTGGAGAATGCATATTCCAAATTACAGTCTGATTGTAAGCCCTCTCTACCAAGTGACCTGGAAGAAGAATGATTTTAAATGGGGGCCTGAGCACCAACAAGCCTTTGAACAAATTAAACAGGAGATTGTTCATGCAGTAGCCCTTGGGCCAGTCCAGGCAGGACAAGATGTTAAAAATGTGCTCTATACTGCAGCCGGGGAGAATGGCCCTACCTGGAGCCCCTGGCAGAAAGCACCTGAGGAGACCTGAGGCCAACCCCTGGGGTTTTGGAGTCGGGGATACAGAGGATCCGAGGCCCGCTATATTCCAACTGAAAAAGAGATATTGGCAGCATATGAAGGAGTTCGAGCCACCTCAGAAGTGGTTGGTACTGAGACACAGCTCCTCTTAGCACCCTGATTGCCAGTGCTGGGCTGGATGTTCAAAGGGAGGGTCTCCTCTACACATCACATGACTGATGCCACGTGGAGTAAGTGGATTTCACTGATCACACAATGAGCTCGCATAGGAAACCCCAGTCACCCAGGAATTGTGAAAGTGATCATGGACAGGCCAGAAGGCAAAGATTTTGGAATGTCACCAGAGGGGGTGACACGTGCTGAAGAGGCCCCCCTGTATAATAAACTGCCAGAAAATGAGAGGCAATACGCCCTGTTCACTGACGGATCCTGTCGCATTGTGGGAAAGGATCGGAGGTGGAAGGCTGCTGTATGGAGTCCTACACGACAAGTTGCAGAAACTGCTGAAGGAGAGGGTGAATCGAGTTAGTTTGCAGAGGTGAAAGCCATCCAGCTAGCATTAGATATTGCTGAAAGAGAAAAGTGGCTAGTGCTCTATCTCTATACTGACTCATGGATGGTGGCAAATGCCCTGTGGGGGTGGTTACAGCAATGGAAGAAGGGCAACTGGCAGCGCAGAGGTAAACCCATTTGGGCTGCCACACTGTGGCAAGATATCGCTGTTCGGATAGAGAAGCTAGTGGTAAAAGTACGTCATGTAGATGCTCACGTACCCAAGAGTCGGGCCACTAAAGAACATCAACCAGCAGGTGGATCAGGCTGCCAAGATTGAAGTGTCTCAGGTGGACCTGGACTGGCAACATAGGGGTGAGCTATTTATGGCTCGGTGGGCCCATGATACTTCAGGCCATCAGGGAAGAGATGCAAAATATAGATGGGCTCGTGATCGAGGGGTGGACTTGACCATGGACACTATTGCACAGGTTGTCCATGAATGTGAAACATGTGCTGCAACTAAGCAAGCCAAGCAGCTAAAACCCCTGTCGTACGAAGGGCGATGGCTGAAATATAAACAGTGGGAGGCCTGGCAGATTGACTATATCACGCTCCACGAACACGCCAAGGCAAGTGCCATGTGCTTACAATGGTGGAAGCAACCACTGGATGGCTGGAAACATACCCTGTGTCCCATGCCACTGCCCAGAACACTATCCTGGGCCTTGAAGAGAAAGTTTTATGGCGACACGGCACCCCAGAAAGAATTGAGTCAGACAATGGGACTCATTTCCGAAACAACCTCATAGACACCTGGGCCAAAGAGCATGGCATTGAGCGGGTATATCACATCCCTTATCACGGACCGGCCTCCAGAAAAATCGAACGATATAATGGACTGCTGAAAACTACATTGAGAGCAATGGGGGTGGGGGACACTTTCAAACATTGGGATACAATTTAACAAAAGCCACCTGGTTAGTTAATACTAGAGGATCTGCCAATCAGGCTGGCCCCGCCCAACCAAGACTTCAACATACTGTAGAAGGAGATAAAGTCCCTGTAGTGCACGAGGAGTATGTTAGGAAAGACAGTCTGGGTTAGTCCTCCCTCAAGCAGAGACAAACCCATTCAAGGGGTTGTTTTTGCTCAAGGACCTGGGTACACCTGGTGGGTGATGCAGAAGGATGGGAAGGTTTGATGTGTACCTCAGGGAGGTTTGATTTTGGGAGAGAATAGCCAGTGAATTAAGCTGTATGATATTTAACTGCTAAATAACCTACCAATGTATGTCATTGTATCTATAGTGCCTATATGCCATATCAAGGGTATTACTGTAAGAATTACCCAAATGACTGAAGGATGGACTTTGAAACTGAGCCAAATACAACAGTGATAGAACTGGAACTGGCGCCCAGCCATTTCCTCAAGATCAACATCTTCGACCTGCAGACCAAGGGCGTGGGTTGCACCAAATGTCCCAGCCGCAAGTTCCAGAGGCAGCATACAACAACCCAACACCTCACACCATCTCTCATATCCTGAAGGACTGTTACAACAGATGAAGCCCCAAAGTCATGGACTAAATAAAATTGATGGGCACATTAGAGGGATAGCCCATCGACTAAGGGAATACTATTTGGGGGGGGGGGGGGTGTGTCCATATACATGTGTGTGTATATATATATATATAAGACAAGGAAAGTGGTAGTGGTTAATTGGAAAATGTAGGATCTGGGCATGATGTAGATGGTATAGAATAAGGGGTGGATAATGTCCTGGGTTCAGCTGGGATAGAGTTAATTTTTACAGGAACCTGGGAGGTGGGGGGCATAGCCAGGGCAGCTGACCTGAACTAGCCAAGGAGCTATTCCATACCGTGTGACATCATGCTCAGTATATAAATGGGGAGTGGGCTGGGGGGAGCTCTCTTGACTTTTGGTGGGCGAAGTGGCGGAGTGTCGGGTTCCATGGTGAGCAGTTGCACTGTGCATCACTCCTTTTGTATACTCTTTTATTAGTACCGTTGTTGTTGTAACGTCTCTTTTTTGTTGTTGTCCCCGTAAACTGCCCTTATCTCAACCCTCGAGGTTCAGGTTTTTTTGTTTTTTTTTTTCCTTTTCTGTCATCCGATTCTCCTCCCTATCCCACCGGGGAGGGGCTGGAGGAGTGAGTGAGCGGCTGCGTGGTCCTTTGTTACCGGTTGGGCTGAAACCACGACACCCATACAAATAGGAATTATACTCTACATATCATATGTAAAATCAGGATTCGCATCAACGTTGCAGAAAATGTAGATGGAAAGGCAAATACAGTGTTCAGTTGGATTTTGAGAAATCAGAAGCTGAGAGTCTTAAGAACGGTATTATATGTAGTATTCTATGCAATTATTGTATCATGGATAATCAAATGGCTATATCATCACTTTTAAATGTTTTGATATTTATGGAAACATATTGGCATATTGTAGCAAGATTACTTGTAACTAATAATTAAAAAAAAAAGATACCCAACAATACAAGCCCAGAGCATTTCAAAATACACTATTTTATCAAGAGGCAAGTGGTGATAATGAGATGAAGCAAGTTCAGGAGTGTACAGCTTGATTGACTGGACTCACAACATGACAGTAAAGTGAACAGGTTATTGTGGAAGATGGGATTACTCTGAAGGAATTTTCATAGTGTACCAATGATAATGTCATAACTAAAAGATAGTAATACAAATAACTAACTATATACGCAACTTCTAATGGATCAATACTTTGTTCAGTGAAATGGTCAAGGATCCTACCAGAAGTGTGGGCATTACTTGGTTGTTCTAATAAAATGTTTCCTAGCAGGTAACTGCAGTTTGAAGGCTGTTGAATGAGAACAGGCGATTTTAACTGCAACCTCCAAAAGTACAGGTACAAGAAGATAACTATGGTCTTGAAAGTCTAAGTACAGAATGATACCAGTGTCACCAAGGTCATAAACACATATCACTAAAAGTTTATTGATCATTAAAGCTCACTACAAATCATTATGGGAATGCAACCTTGACATCTTGGTAGAACCAATTTTAGACTATTAATCTAATGTGCTTAGAATTGTGTGTGATAGACAGCATGGGTAGAGATGTCTCTATGTTATATACAAGACCACAATGAAACCAAGGAGCTGCTCAGACAACATACTTCAGATCTGGGTATGTGGGACAGTTTAGTGTTCACATCTGTAGATATCCTGTATTATTACATGTGAATACGTATTTTATTGTCATTAAAGGGAGGTATCCTTCCACTGCCTGTGTTTGACTGAGTGTTCATTGCACTTGGTCTGGCATACCACCCCTGAGGCTTGGTTATGATTAGATGCATAATATATACATACACATATATGCATATATACTTAAACCATTATAATATATATAATAATATATTATATATAACATAATATGTATATAATGGTCTCACATTTATACACATATCCATGCATATATATAGCCTAGATGCCACAGGTTTCCAGACTAGGGGAGGGGAAAGGAAGGAAGGAGAATTACAGGACAGTAATTGGCATCTTTGGCTGTATCCCATTGGGCACACAAGTCTCGAGTGAAATTCTTTATTGCTCAGATCTGTTTTTCCCCTTTTTCTGGCCTGAAATTTCTCTCAGTTCTTTTCAAGAGATCTAAGAAGGATGTAGTGTCTCTTAAATCAGTGTGAATGGCCTGGGCAAAGTTCAAGCTTAGGCTGTAGCACATTTTGTACTTGTAGTTTTCCCCAGCTGACTTGGGAAAGTCTGACTTTTCTTCCTTATCCCCAAAAAGTCTGTTGCTGCTGCACCATCCTTACAGGTGTGATTCATCACTTTTTCCTGGCTGAGTCCAGACCTGCCCCTCAGACTAGGGCATCCGCTGGGCCATTTGGAGAGGAGGATATGCAGCACAGCCTGTGAACACTAACTGGGGGACTGAGATTGCAAGGGGCTGGCTCTGGTGGCACTTGAAGCGCTGAGAAGCCAGAAGGATGTTGTCTCAAGATGAAACACATCAGTTAAGCAATGAAGAGCACTCTTTCAGGGGAAAAGGATTAGATGGAACAGCAGAAAGACTGTTATTCAGAAATGTTTAGTTCAGGGAGTCTTATAGGGGATTAGATGAAACAGTTATTACAATCATGAAAGCTGATAGCAGGGCCATCCAGACACTACCAGCAGACATACTTAAGAAGACAGGAAAGGTGACTGTCTCAAAATAGCACAGGAAGGAAATGGACAAGGAATATAAAACATCTGCCACGCTAGTAGTAAATATATATGCTTAGTCTTTGTGGTTTGTAACAGTGGAAGTATATTATTGCAAAAGCTGTGTCTAAAATAAAGTGTCAAGAAGGATAACACTTGTGGAGATAAAATATCTATATCCCTGTGTATTAGGGTGGTTTTGAGGATTCCCGAGAAGGTGAACACACACACACTGACTATAAGGGGAAAAAGCAAGCATTTATTAACTACAGATGTGAGTTATGCTAAGGGTATCTTGTAAAACAACATACTGACCCAAGGACTGTGAGGAAGATGGACCATCCATACATTCTTGTGCCGTCTCGCGCCGCAAGCTCAGCCCAGCAATCGGTAGGTATCAGCTTTACGTGGGCGTCCCCACGGAGGCAACGGTGGCCTTGCCGTACACCAGCCCGATGCTCTTTGGAAAAATCCCGGTATTTATACATTTGCAGAGGAACGGGTTTCAGCACATGTGGCCAGCGGGTGCCAAAACACGCCTCAATTGTAACATAGGGAGCCTATGACGCATGTGCTCGCTGGCCAGGCGCGCTGCACGAGCCATAGCCACCCTGTCTCCTGGTTCATGGGCTTTGACATGCAGCATCTTGTCATCATCCAGCAGTCACGCGCCAATCATGCACACAGCTGTGCTGTGCAACAGCCTGCTGCCTGTCGTCCCCCAGTATTGCTCAGCTCTCTTATCTCTGTGGTCAGCATTCCACGCAACAGGCAACAAACCATCCATTTTCTGTGCTGACTGTGTTTTCCTCAGCTATCTATTTCTCCCCCAGTGTTCATCCGCAGACCAAAATCCCATCTTTTAACCCATCTGTATACACCCTGAGAGGCAGGACTTGGCCCTTTGTACATTAGCAAGAAATTCTGGTGAAGAAATCCGCAAAGAAATCCAAATGCAACTGCCCCGTAAATCCTGCACTAAGAAAAGTATGCAAAGGAAAAAACCACAAAAGCTGACAATAGGGTGTGAGTCTTGCTCAGCAAGTTCCTAGAGACCATTAGCAAGATTTCCATTATATATGGATGTAGTTTAATTAAATTATGCAACAAGAGCAACCAGCTGTCTCCAAGAATTAATAGATCATTTTTACTCATTCTTCCAAAGTGTATCCAGTGTTATCCTCAGGTGCATATGTAGCCATTGCAATGCAGTCTGAGTTACATAGCATTGTATGAATATTACCTTTTCATGCATAGTTCATAAATCACATGAAATTACTGATAGCTCCACCTACAGTACTTAATGTTTTGCACTGGAAGTTAATTAAAGCAGTCCATTCAAAATGTTTAATTGTTTAAATACAAATCACATTTTGTGCACTATAACCATTTTACGTCTTTTACTCCATCTGTTCTTTCCTCTTAGTTTTTACATATTATGAGAAATATGCTGACACACTACTTTTCACATAGTATCTACCCTAACCACCCTAATGAAATGGTCCTCAAACATTTACTGAGCTAACTGTAGCTTGAAAAAAACACAGATACATCAGAATTGAAAGCTTTTACTGTATTTTATGCACTATACTGGGACACAACATCATTTGTTGGTTTGACAAAGACCTTTTCTTTCCTAACTTCAGTCAATCATAATTTCCCAGAGCATTGACTCCTCCCTTATAGAATGAAAATAATATATTCCTTTCTCTTCCCTGTTTGCTGTAATAAAAGTATTAGTAGAAACTATACCTTACTGTTGTCATACAAATGCAGTACATACTGGCCTTTCTCAGACCCCTTAGTGCAATTGCATTCAGAAAACAGCGTGACTTACTATTTGAATGGCAAAGTTAATTTAATTCAATATTTCTTTTTATGTAGCAAAGCCGTAAATATAATGTTTTGCAATCAAGTTAGATTAAACATTTCAATACAAGAAGAGACAAAATTAGATATTATTTTTAAAAAATTTGTACGCATTTTGGCATCACAAATAAAGCTGTAGTGTGGAGAAGTCTAATTAAATTGGCATGTTTTATCATGTTTGAGTTTGGAGGGGAAAGCAAAAGAGGATATCTCCAAGTGAGGATGGGTGAGTTTGTTTGTACATTTGAAAGAAAATGCTCTATTTGGAAAACATAAACCAAAAGCCATGGTTTTTATTTTCTAGGGATTTTTTTTTTTTTTATAACTAAGGATTTTAACCTTTCATTTTGAGATGACAGCTTTGTGTCAAAAAATAGTTCCAAAACTTCTCTAGTGAGTGATACCAGAAATGAATTAAAATAATAACTATTTACAGAGATCCATCATTCACAAATTAAAAAAACACATTCAAAAAATTTTTTTCAAAAGTACTGCAGAATCCAGGACCTTAATGATAGCTCTCAGTTGTTAATAATTTTGTGTATTAATTCTGATCTCTAGGATTGTAGAATGGCCACATGTTCATTCAAAATATTTTTTAAAATTTTCCTCCCTCTGGGATTTGCACAGCAAATTAACCTTTGAGTGGTCTTTGCTTCAGGATGCCAGGCAAGATAAAAGATTCAGTTTGAGGCTCATATATTTCTCACTACACTAACATCTATGTCTTGAGTCTTTTTGCTATTTATTTATTGGTACACAAGATGTGTTCTGTTTGGTTGGAATTTTCAAAAGTACTCATCACTGGCCTTTATCACTTCTAAAAGGACATTTCCATAAGTACACACAGTCTAATTTCAATGTAACCCATGGCTTTTTGCCATTCCCTGTTCACTTCAAAGCCAATGCCAAGTTCCACCTGCTATAAGTATTTTTATTAAAACAAACAAATTATGTGAAAAAGGTTAAAATAGCTGAGGTTTTTTCTTTTTTTGTTGTTGTTGTTTAATTGTATATTTTATTATGCCAGCAAAGTTTCTAGTAAAATACTAGAAATTGTTCAAGACGAAGCATTCACCATATGCAGATGTTTAGTTCCAGCTGGGAAATTCTTCATTATTCTGATTCAACAAATTTCCAAACCACATGACAGAGAATACTTTGTCAAAGAATATCCATCAAAGTCCCATGTACAGAGCAATGTTAGATTGCACTACAGTCAGTTATAAATTTTTAAGTGTTTATCTAATTCCTCTATATACTCTCTGGAAATGATTTGAAGAACCTATTGGCATGAGCTGCTTTAAAGAGCTGCTTTACTTTCGTAGACTTATTTGAAATATTCACCACTAGCTTAATTGAAAAATATATGCATGTATAAATTGAGAATATTAGTTTCAGATTTTTTTTTACAGAAAGATCATTCAAATGAACAATAATAGAATGTAGAAGCCCAGCCTCTCCATCTCTCATTCAGTTCTTGTTGAAAAGAGTAATTTACATGACAGTAACTCAGCCATCTAACAGTAAATTAGGGGAGTAAAGGAAGACGTATCTGAAGATGTAAGTAAAAACTATGTATACATACATAAGGCAGAGAAATTTAGAGTCGGAGAGAGACAGGGGCAACTGATGTCATCCTACTTCCTAACCATACCAAAATATTTTAAGTAATTTTTATTGGAATTTCACAGCATACCTTTTAAGGAAAAAAGATAATAACAAAGTTTCATTTTCCAAAAACACAACTCCCCATCAGCACTACTGCTCAGGCTGAGCCATGGGATGACCCACAGCAGCAGAGAGCTGCTCTGATTTCAGTAACCTGTCTTAGTTCTGGCAAAAGGGTGACTATTTTGCAGTCCAGATGCAAAATGCACTAATGAAGCAAGAGACAAGGACAGTTGAGCCTTGAGCTTAGAATCACTAGTGGAAATTTTGTTCCAGTCTGCAGGGGTTATAAAGTGGATTTTTAGATACAGACAGTACTTTATTATAGCTCTAACATTACAACACAGAGTTATCTTGTTGCTCTTTCCAAACTGACCTTCTAGACGTACAGAATGTGATTTTCATCAGTCTTTCTGGGTTTACCTTAACCTTTCTAGAAAGCACTTTTTCTGCTGCCTGATAATATGAATTAGCAACATATCCACCTGCACAAAGCTAGAGCATGGCCTGAAGACATTATAAATTTAATAATCAGCTTCTTTCAAATTACCCCATCACCTCTACTTGACGTGGTCCTAAAAGTCATCTCTCTTTCAATTCCCCTATCTCCCTCTACAGGCGCACTCATTCACGTCAATGTACAGAAAGAGGCAGTAAGCAGAAGCTTATTCTAAATGTAGACTTAGAGGTTCACTCTGGCAGAGATGGATGATTAGATTTGCCACCTGATATGACCAAGAAACAGGAATTTTTTTGGCTGGCATCAGTCTGAGTAACCTGATTAAATGACTGCCATGGAGTAGCAATGGTTTCTGAGTTTTGATTAGACTTTGGGCTAGGGTTAGTGTTGGGGTTTTCTTTTTGATCAGGAGCTAAGTTTAAATCTGATGCTTAGGAGTTCACAGGTTTTAACAGTTTAGCGTTTGAGCCTGGCCAAACTGTTGAGTACTTGTTATTGCATGATCACATCCAGCACTAGAAGTTAGAATTCATAATGCTTCCAAGGTGAGAGCTAATTGCGAGTGCTCACACAGCTTCCCAGGCTGTCTGTACAGGTTGGTGCTCAGAAAGCACCATCACTGTTGGTATATGGTATATGTCAACAAAGGCTAAGGAGGTAGGCAGCATAAAGTAGTTTTAAAACATGCAAGAAAAAGTTTATTTAGATTCTTTGGACAGATTCAACTACAGCTAATATTTTCAAGGGGAGATAACTTTGAAAGCATTCTGGTGTAAATTGGATTAAAGATCAGACTGCCAGCCTTGTCTTTATTATATCAGAATTACACCATAGTTCATTATTTTAATGAGACCATCTACAATTTCTGCTTGAAAGCCTTTTGCACAATTCAGAAACAAAACAAAAAAGCACATGAAAACTTCTCTGTGGCTATACACATACTCACCCCTGCACAATAATGCAAGCTCAGGCACATTTTTTCAGATAAATAAAAATCCATAGAAAGCCTGAAAACCTGCAGTCTTTTGAAGTGTTTTATATACCATTTCAGTCTGGGTAACTGATCGACAATGAAGACGCAGGAAAATAAGTTACAAGATGACAGGAAAGCACACCAGTAGAAAAAAGAAAAGTGCTGGTTTGGAACCTGATTAATGGGAATCTTCCCAGTATCTCCCTCTGTAATTCAGAGAGTGATGTTGCATTACACCCTGAGTGCCCCTTTGGCTGCTCAGCATGAGAGTCTAATAGCAAAACACAAGTTGGTTCACAAAGGAGAAACTGAAGTACCAATCAGGCTTGCCAAAAGTCCTCCTGTACTTATCATTTCAAAACACAGAAGGGTTATAGAGATCAAGCAATCTGTTCTCAACACTCTGACACTGTGGAGACAAAGATGCCATATTCACCATAGTAATTCCTAAAGTGAAATTTCTTAGTACCTCATATCTTTAACGAATTGAAGGGTAATCCATACTTTCTGAATTAAGATATTACTGAGTTTTTAGCAAGCAAAAACATGAGTTATGAAACAGCAATAATCTAAATGTCTGCTGCATATTTGTTACAGCACAGAACAAAGATCATTGGGATGTACAGCTGATGATAAGAAGAACTTATTTGGGTTACAGAGAGGTAGATACATTTTTAAGAGATTTAGTTTTAAAATCAATAACTTCCACAATGAAGCACTGGAAGAAGGTGGGTCAAGTTATGAGTAGCTAAATGTGAAACAAAGTAAAGATCAGTATTGTTTTGAAATAGCAGTGGACTTCCCCAGTTCTTGCCCCTAATTTGACTAAATGTATGTCAAATGTTTTTTGAAAAAAAATAGATTTGGATTAAAAGTATATTTGCTGTAGTAATGTCATAAGCATTTTCACCATTTAAAATATTTTTATCCATATAGTTCTAAGAAACTTCTATTTTTGTCTGTTATAATAACTGAACATTTTTCTTCTTTCCTTATTTTCAGTAGTTAGAAATACTGCACTGTAGTTTTAGCACTATCATTTTAATAGGCTGTGCTAGCTAACACCCTGTATATTACAAGGACTCATTCTACCAGAATATTTTGGGGACAAAGCTAGTGAAAACAAATTAAATCTAATGAAAAGAAAACAGAAAGTCCAGTTTTCACTTTGAAAATATTACTATTGCTAAGAAATGTTCCGGACTTGCCAAAATTACTGTGACAGAAAAACGAAGTTTGAGAGATTCCTTCAGAAATGTCCACCTTCAAGTCCAACATTCCAGATGCTAAAGCACTGGTTTATGTCAGGGAAAGAGATTTTCTTCAGGTTGATAAAGCTTTCATTATAATTTTTAGGTCAATAAACAATTTCTTGATCAAAAATCACTGAAGAAGTAATATTTTCTCAGCTAATTTTTGCTATTATAAATGAAAAGAAATTACATTTTTTGTAATAGTATTTAGTAATATAATACCGAAATCTAAGAAGTATAATAAATTAGACATAACATTTCACCTGTACAATCAACCTACATCTGTCTGGTACACAAACTTACCCTGATAGAAGATATAGAACTTCAAAAATAGAGATGTCTTGCACAGTATTTCTTGTGTGTTGTGGAAACACCAGCCCACTGAACTCTATGACAACAGAAGGGCCAGGTAAATTCTCCATATGACAGCTTAAATTATGCAACAAAAATTCAGCACCTTAAACAAAAAAACTGTATTTTAGATAAGGTGGAATAGAATTGCAATGGGTAGATGTCAGAAAACTAATAGGCAAACATATTAAGACATTAGGCTGCTTAATAAGGATTGTCTTTCTCAATCCTCCCTTTCCTATTAGAAACAGTCATTGTCAAAATGGGATTCACTTTTGGATGTTTCTGGCTATGTTCAGCATTATATTCCCTGTTAACTCACACTGCTCTGATGTGAAACAATGTTCTCTGCAGGAGTTCTCAGTTTTTCCAAACAACAGCTCTGTGGTATATTTCTGTCTTTTTAATATTGTAATTTTGCTTTATTTTAAAATGAATGCTATATGTACTGATCTTGGACGGAGAGTCAAGGACTGCTTTATTCAAAAAGCATTTTGCCTACATCAAGCCCCACAGAACTGATTTCTCTTGCAATTTAAGATTTGGCTGTGGGCTCAGAATGTTTTGCTAAGTAGAATGGAATAAAATAGACAATAATAAAGTTTCATTTGCACTGGAAACAGTGTGATACATTTTACTTTAAAGAGCTCCCTTCCACTACACGAAGGTGGGTGCTTTCTCGAAGATGTGCAATAAACTGCACATAAACAATGTGGCCTGAGGTGCCTGCTTTCCACTCCTTTACCCTTGAGGGGCAAAGAGCATGAAATCACAGCGCATGTACTTTCAGTTTTAAAAGTAATGGAGTTCCATCTCTTCTACAGCTTCTTCTTGATTGAGAAATGAAGCATTATCAGTCTCTGGCAGTAACATCAGGACTTGTGGCTTGAACAACCTGTCCTGTTCACTGCCGAAGAGGCTCTGCGTTGTAGTGGAGTGCTCTAGTGTATGAGCAACCATGGGACTGTGCCAAATAACATGGAGAAATAAACTTAATGGCCTAGGATTTGCATTCTTTATTTGGACACTTGGCCTGCCTAAAAGCCCTGATGTCATGGAAACACTTTTTTTTTTTAATTTTGAGCAGCTCTTAAAGTGGGTTGTGTCACTGGAAGTGTCTATAGTGAAGGACAAAGCAATACTTCTTGGATTCTTTTTATTGGAGCCTGCACTAATCATTGCCCATCCAATCTTCACACAGGATTTCAAGCCAGGTGAGAAGACAGAGAAGAGCTACGGTGTTTCCAAGAGGTTACCAGGACTGAATAATCTGGGACTATGGAGCATGAGTAGAAATTGCCTTCTTCATAGTAAAGACATGAATATGTATGGATAGAAATCAAAGATAGTAGGATGAAGTTCCTGATGGTCCAGACACGCAGAGTGCATTGATTTTATTGGGAGCTTTGCACATGAAAGATCTGATTCTTGGAAATGACAAGCACTTACAACTCAATGTGAAGCCAATAAAGGTTGTGAATGCTCAGTTGGCATTTCAAGCTATTTATTTCAGCTGCTCAGCAGTGTAAGGTGAATACGTGATCCTGAAAGTCAGTACACTAATGTGACTTCATTGATTTAAAGGCAACTGCTCTGAGTGAGACAAATAGGATTTGTCTCTTAGTTCTTAATTTCACACTGTAGACAGCATGATATTCTGTGAAACTAATCTTTGTAAATGGCAGGTCTTTCTGATCCTCTTATCCTGCCATTTCTGGTTTTCAGTCAACAAAAGAAACATCGCAACTACTCTTTTCTGTGTCTTTTTGATACCTAGGTTGTGCTTCATTTCCATCCAAGTAACTATAAAGACAGAATGCATATTAAGCATTTTCCTTCAACTGGTGTTTGACCATCACAGTTTTCCTGAACTGACTGATTCAACTAACTGTTAAAAACAGTTTCCTCTTCTAAAATGGAGAAATGATGGCTCTGTAGAGGGAAACCCCAAGAAATATTAACTTTTCCAATGATAAAATGCAATTCAAGAGTCTCTGTAGTGACATAAAACTCTTTTGCCTGTCAAATGCAGCACCAGTGAAGCACTCTAGAACCTAAACGTTTTGCAATATTGGAGCTTTGTTACCCTTGAGTATGTGTAGGAGCTTTTTTTTTTAAATGGTACTTCTCACCTAAAAGTAATCTTAAAAAACAAAATCTGCTAAAGAGTTAAACAAACTTCATCAATTTTAAGTACAGATCTTACAGATTATATTTTTCAAATTCACCACTGCAATTAAGATGACAGTAAATGTTTCCAAGAGCTTTAACATCAATGGTAGTTTCTCATATATACCTGGTGAATTTAATTGACATATATTTCCACTGAAATGTCTGACAATATCAATTGCTATGCCTTATACATATGTCACAGTGATTAGAAAATTAACTTCATTATGTTATTTTTAGTGACAGTCTGACTACCTCAAAAAGGATATATATGGAGCTCTTTTGCTTTCCATGGGAGTGTTCTGAAGTTATACAAATTAATGGAAACAGCACGCATATTTGTCAAATGTTCTAGCCTTTGTTATCCTTAGATATGGCCAAGACAGACTGCAATTTAAAAGTAGACCTAAAAAGTATTCACCTCCAAAGGGTAGTGCAATGAAAAACCAGATAATATTACATCCAGTTAGTGCAACACCACAACACCAAGATGCCTCATTGCTTGGAATTTGCCTGTTCTAAAAAGACCCCAACAAACCAATGAGCTAAAATACATAATGATAATTAGGAGAGCTGTCTACGGGCCCAGTCTATCTTCCACTGTCTTTAATGAGTTTTGAAATAAAATCATATGATGAGAGTTTTTACCATTAAGAATCTGGAGAAATAGATTTTGAATGAATGACGTATACTCTGTGAATTAAGGGTGCACTTGTACAATCAAAATTTTGTGTGTACATTTTTAAGATTTAATAGATACTGTATTATGTGATTTGAGTTTCCCTTTACTTACAGTAACAACAGCGAAAGAGTGCCAAAGGGTGGTGGATTAGGCAGTTTAAATGTGTGTTGGATTAGATAAGTAAATGTATGGAAGTGAAACACATCTCTCTGACCTGTGGGTTCTGGGTAGAACTTTTCAAAAATCCTTCCCTAAAACTTGCAAATGCTTTATGTCACTGGGAATAAACTGTAAAACAGATTAACTGACTAACAGGTATAAATTCTGCTCTATTATGCCACTATGACATAGACTTTCAGACTCTCAAGGTACAGGTTACTTCCCTACTGCTTTGCCATATGTCACAGAGCTTTCCATGCTTATGTTCACTTCACCCTTACAGAGACTTATGTTAGCAGCTACTAAAATGACTCAGAAGGATAGGTGAAAAAACATCTTGTAAGTCTTTAAATACCAAGACAAATACATATTTGGAGCCCAGTCTCTACAGATGTACTAATAAATTAAACTTCTCTTTTGTTCTTTAAAGTGCTGAGTCAGACGAAGCAGAGAGTCCTGTCTCTATACAATTAAACTCCCCTGACTTCTGAAATGAGATGTTCACATTAAAATGTCTACTGACAAAACGTCCTTTGCTGATGCAGTGACTCCTGGCAAATACATACAACTTGTTTCAGAGGCTTCTGGATGACATAGGCTAAAATCACACTGGGAAAATTTTAACATGTTAACAGCACATTTTTCAATTGACAAATATAGGCACTATTTATAAGAACATCTGCTATCCTATTTTTCAAGTTTTTAACAAGGCTAAAATAAAATAATTGAAAACAGAGACCTTGCAGCATAACTGATAGCTTACCTGCAACATCAGCTCGATTTTTTTCCATCTACCCAATTCAGCTGACAGATCAGGCCTCTGTTCAGATCACTCCTAGCTGAAGGCTCTGCTGTGTTTTTGAAATAGACTATTAACCTAGGGAAACCTTAGTCCCATTATGGTCCAAATCCATTCATGTGATCAATCAGATTCAATAACCTCTTCACCACATTAATTGCTATTTATTTATGCAAACAACCTGGTTAGTCTTTCCTGACACTGCACCCTTGTTTGCCCTATTCTGGTTTGGAAATGCTGATGTCTCTTTGAAATGACTCAGACAATAATCTTCCTGTCTGGCAAAGCCATATCATGAAGCAAAACATCCCTTCCTGCTGGAATAGAAAATGCCCAAGTCTCACTGCAAATACTTTTTATGTTTGAAAATAATCACATTTTCATTAACTTGCAAAAAGCTGTAAAAAAAAATATAACTGGAATTACAGCATGTGGTTTATTGCTGAATCATTTGAAATCCAGCATAACTAATCATTCTGACGTGGTAAGTAGCTAAAGAGCTGCTATACAAGTTTCTGATATCTTTAGAGATATACAACGACATCAGCCCATGTGAAGTTGGCACAGAATGATTTTCCCCAGTACAAAAGAAGTAAGAAGACATTTCTGCAAAGCTATTCTAGTAACTCATCAGTAAGAAAGAGTTGTAAGTGATCTCAATATTGTGGTCTATGCCGGGGATTAAATGTCACATACTAAGATTTTATTGACTCGTTTTCTGCCAACTCTGCTTAAAGGGATGACTTTCTAGGCAAGATTGAATGGAGGATTACTTGCAGGTTTCTCAGTCTCTTAGGATTCTAACTATTGCATTTATCTTTCATAAAAAGTACTTACATAAAGTAATAGCCACAGGCAAGTTGTCTTTGTGTGCAAAATATGATTTTTATTGTTACTTTCCTGCTGGAAATGACACTATTCTTGGAAGGAATGTTTTCTTTGCTTTACCCTACTTTTCAATTTTTTTTTCCCTATAAAGCTCTTTATCCTTGTGTGTTTACACTGTTAAAGGAGGGTTACTGTTCAAGATTTACTTTAGCTCTTACTAATAGCAGCCCCAACATTAAAATATTTTTAGTAGATTTGAACTCCTTTCAGTTATTATACTGTACAAATGTGTCTGAGGCTGTCTAATATTCAGCCTTCTGATTACATGTTACCTGCTGAGATTGTGAGGTCTCTGACTTCTGAGATGTATTTATGGATCAACAGGCAATCAGACCCTGATCTTGAAAGTATTGAGAGGTTAAATTCCACTAAGGAAGTTAAATGTTGAGGCACATAGTTACTGAGGATGGCCTCAGAAAACCCTCACTTATACATTATTGAACTGGTATATACTTATTGTGAACTTTCTCAAGTATACAGTAAGTAGGCTTTGAACTCTCTTTTCAGGAGACTGGCACAGTGTACGGATAACCAGCTTCACTGTCTTTAGCTGGCTGATTAGCATAAGATAGGCTGTCTTTGACATAGAAAAGAAACATTTCCGTAGTCTGTGGACAAAGGTAAGCTTCTGTAAGAGGTAAGGCAAGGCTAAGACTGGTTGAAAATCACTCCTTAGAGGAGATCTTCTCTATTAGCTATGCAGTGAATTGGGGCAGAATGTCCTATTCACATTATGAATAGCTGTCTAAATCATTGTTATGCTTTTGCATTTATTATGCTAATATTAAATTACTGAATAACTTTTCATGAATTTCAGAAAGGAAGAAGTATTTATATGGATAGATTTCTTTCATGATAAATAAAATACTATATCGAACAACATGTTTGTAGCTTCAGTTTCTCACATATATGAGTTATCTTGTAACTATCAGTAAAGTATTAAGATCAGAACGATAAATACAGGAACTGATGATATTTTCATTGCTTATCATTGTATGAGGTAGTTTTGCTACTGATGTATACAGAGCAGCAGACCTATGAACATAAAAGTAATTTTGATACAATATTTAACTATGTCTTAAAACTCCACTATAGTACACAATTTGCTATCCACAAAATACCACTCTTCCTTTGAATGTGCTATAGAGTTCAGTTCTAAAGATCTCAAGAGGGATTACTAGCTTGGACTAGCACCTCACTAGTTATGTTCACAAGGCTTCAGTTTGTCTCAGAGACAGAGCAGACTTGCATTTCTTTAATGTGTAGATGGAGCATATTAGGTTCTCCTTTGCAAAACTCTATCTATCTAGACAGAACCATAGATGGTCACTGATTCTATGACAACTGTGAATTTTAAGGGCAACATTTGCAATTATGTATGTGGAAAAGCTAAGTACTGAGGAACTGAGGTTTTGTAAGTTGATCTTGTGCTGAGAACTTACTAAAGTAGCAGTCTAATTTTAGCCAATCTGAAAGCATTTGACAATCTGCATTTGATAAAGCCTAGAAGTAATTGGGAGATGAAGAAATTAATTTTATCTCAAAGCCACTTATTTAATTTTGTAAGCCCAAGCTGTTTTACTGTCATCACTTCTGGCTCAGCAGGAGAAAGGCCTCAGGTAGATGCAGACATAGAAAATACAGAAATCTCTACTGTAAACTGAATTAGATGTGTGACTATAATCATTGCTTTCTGTCCTCTTTCTCAACCACGAAGACTAACCCTGGCTGGAAACCATAAATAATCATAGGAAAAGTTAAAAGCTTCTAATTCCAGTAATTGGCTAAGTTTATTTTTCATGACAAATTATATTTCTCATAAAAAAAGAAAGAAAGAAATTATGGAAATTTGACATCATATTTTAAGATATTCTGGTGCAATGCAAAATGATCCAAATCTCACTAGGTGGCCATTGCAACTTAAAATGTCAATATTTATTAATGGATATTCCATTTTTGAGGTATAGCATATCAGCCATACAAAGTCAGTATTATAGCAGATCAATATATATTATTTTGAAAGTGGAGTGTTTCATAAGTATATGTATTTTCAGTCAAGATGTCTCAGCTGGAAGATAATGACTTGATAACTTTGGCTTATGCCACCACACCTCAAATAATGAAGATCTGAAGATGAAAGCTCACAAACATCAGACTGGAGACCAGTCTACTACCAAAGTATGAATGCTAAAACCTAAAAATGTGAAATATTTTTCATAGCAACACAGAATATCCTGAGTTGGAAGGGTCCCATGATAATCACATCCAACACCTGACTCCACACAGGGCAACCAAAAAGTTAAACCATTTATCTAAAGTTAAACCACATATCTATTGTTGCTGCCCTTCTTTGGACACATTCTAATGTTTTTATATCATATTGAGGAGCCCAAAACTGCACATAGTACTCAAGGTGAGGCTGCACCTATGCTGAGTTTAGTAGGACAATCACTTCTTTCAACTGGTTAGCTATACTGTGCTTTATGCACGCCAGGATGTGCTTGGCCCTTTTGGCCACCAGGACACACTGTTGACTCATACTGAGCTTACCATCAGCCAAAACCCGCAGATCCCTTTCTGCAGGGCTGCACTCCAGCCTCTTCTCCACCACTTTTCCCGTACATCCAGGTTTACACCATCCCATGTGCAGAATCCAGCATTTGTTCCTGTTAAATTTCATACCATTGGTGATTGCCCAGCACTCTAATCTATCAAAATCTCTCTGTAAGGACTCTACCCTTGAGGGAATTAATGGCTTCTCCTAATTTAGTATCATTGGCAAATGTCCTTAGTGTGCACTCAACTCCTGTGTCCAAGCATTGATAAAAACATTGAAGAGATTTTCTTTTGCCTTTATGAAAGGACACAGTAGTAATTTGTCTTCAATGTGTCCATTCCTTGTCTTTTTTTGCTTGCTTGACTCTAGCCCCCAGACGTCCCCCTCCAAAATATCTGTCAAAAGCCTAGATTCAAATATGCCTTAACTTCAAGAAAGTTCAGCTCCATATAGTGTAAGATTTATGTCACAGTGTGTGCTTCATCCCAGTTTGAAGGAAAAAAAGTAATGGGCTGAGAGAAATGCATTAAAAAAACACTGAGCTGCAATGGGAGAGGTGGCCAGGAGACACAGTAGAAGACAACTTTGGAAGGAGTGGGAATAAAGTAAAAGAGAAAAGAAAGAGTTATGTTTCCTTTGCATCCTTTTTTATTAGATAGTGCTTGTTACAGCTGGGACCCAGATCTAGTTATAGTAACAGAATTACTGAGGCAGAAAGGGATGCTTAGAGATCATCTAGTCCAAACCATCTGCTCGAGCAGGCTCAGCCAGAGGAAGTTGTCCAAGACAGTATCCAGTCGGGTAAATAAGGTAAGATCTTAATTATAAATTGATTACAGATCATCACCATCACATCTAGGGGTTATATTTTCTGAACATCCTAAATGGATAATGATTATGAATGTATGATTATACATTTTTCCTGAAGTCAATCTAAAGCAGATAGGTTGCAATTACTAGTTTACCTCATTTTACACATAATGAAAATAAAGTGACTTACTATGCAGATACAATATATAGGTACTTGTACTGATTTTGGTTAGAAGAGAGCTAATTTTCTTCATAGTAGCTTGTATGGTGCTATGTTTTGTATTTGTGCTGGAAACAGTGTTGATAATGCTGAGATGTTTTCATTACTGCTGAGCAGTGCGTACACAGAGTCAAGGCCTTTTCTGCTTCTCATCCAACCCCACCAGCAAGTAGGCTGGGGCTGCACATGAGGTTGGGAGAGGACACAGCTGGGACAGCTGACCCCAACTGACCAAAGGGATATTCCAGACCATATGATGTCATGCTCAGGATATAAAACTGGGGGGAAGAAGAAGGAAAGGGGGGACATTCAGAGTTACTGTGTTTGTCTTCCCAAGTAACTGTTACACATGATGGAGCCCTGCTTTCCTGGAGATGGCTGAACACCTGCCTGCCAATGGGAAGTGGTGAATTAATTCCTTGTTTTGCTTTGCTTGCACTTGCAGCTTTTGCTTTACCTGTTAAACTGTATTTATCTCAACCCACAAGTTTTCTCACTTTTACCCTTCTGATTCTCTCCCCATCCCACTGTAGGGGGAGTGAGTGAGCGGCTGGGTGGGGCTTAGCTGCTTATGGGGGTTGACCCACAACAGTACTGTGTATGGGAGGTATGCAAGTATGTGCAGGTACTATTGAAATTACCATTGCAATCAAATCTTATCTTCTTTCAGCCCTAAAAGAAGAGAAAATGATTCAGCAGGATCTGACTTGGCTGAGGATGTGGCAAATTACATTCAATTACCGGCTTTATGACAGTCTGTCTACATGATGCTTCACTAGTCATCAGGAGCCTCAGTGAAAATTTCTCTCAAAGGCTATTGCAAAGATGTTCCAAGAAAACAATGGTACCCAAAGTCTCATTTGTGTGAGCTAATTGGTCAGATGCAAGCAATAAGGTAGGCAACTGCCACAGTACAACATTGTGCCTGAGCCAAAAATGCTCAGTGAGAGGCAAACTGTAGTAACTTGGTCTTAAAACAATATTTATGTGCTTAAAGATCTCCCAGCTGAGCTTCTAGTTAGTTCTGCTGTCTCTCTACTTTTGTGTATATATGTACCCAAAGACTTTTCTTCTCAATTACTTAACTTTAAAGAGCAATGATAGCACACTTCAGTAAATCTCACCTTGTTTCCCTTGCATTTGTTTTTTCCAGTTTCTCCACAACTTTGTTTCTCCTTTGCTTTTAAAGTGATCATTTTCCAACTCTCCCCCAATTTTCCATTGCCTTGCAGTTTCTCCTGCTTTCCCTAGATTGACTCCCCCCCCCCCTTTTTTTGCCAGCCTCAAGACTTTACAAATTATAGATGGCTATTCATTTTCTCCCTCACCAATTATACCCCAGCAGCTGTCTCTAAAAGAAAAATGACAAGTTAGTCACTTCCCTGTCTGTATTGAACTGTGGGCAAAAACTGAACTTGGTGAAGGGAGGAACTGACTAATCAGCCTTCCTTTACAGCCAGATTCATGTCTAAAAGAATTCAGAAAAAATGAATCATTCCAAAAGCTGATAATACATTGTTTTGCACCTTGGGGGAAGTCATTTCAGGCTCTGGCAGATGAGCTCTGGCATCAGCAATTTAAGACAAAATTGTGCCCAACTCTCTGCCCACCCACAGATTAACTTTCCATAGCAGTGTGCAGAGGTGGTGTGTCACCATGCTTTACTGCTCCCGCTCATTAGCTGGTGGCTGAGATTAAGTGAGACTTGAGTCTGGGAAACAGAACAAATAAAATGTGAATATACTGTTCTTTCTCTATTGTACATGTAATTTTTATACCTATATTCCTTCTTTAAAATGTGATTATAACCTGGAACAACTGAAACTTTTGGTGAGGGCTGAGACACAAGCACATTTCTGTATATTTGGACACAATCAGTTCTTAAACCTTTACATCTTTTGGTTAATTAAGATCCATTTAGATTCATACTAATGAACAACACACACAGCAGAGGGGCAATTGATGATCTGGGAGAAAGGAATGGAGAACAACCTGAGAGGAAGAAGTGAATTGTGAAGTTATAAAAGAAATAATTTCAATGATCTCCCTTTTTTATTGGACATTTGTAGGTCTGCATTTTTCTTAGATGAGTTCTGTAAGGTAATTGCTAATGACTTGGGGATCTCATTAGCCATTCAGCTTATCACTCTAGGTGATCTGAAAACATCTAATTCGTATAAGTACACTCTAATCTGTTCTTTAACTACTGTGGGCTGAGGTTTTATTCTTACATCACTGTTACTAATTGTTTCAGCCATCTGGTCACAGTTGACCATTTTGGTGAAAACTAGTGCAAAATGGCATTAAATGCCTTGGCTTTCTCAGTACCATTAACCAATAATTTTCCTTCTCTGGGAAGAAGAAACATGATCCTCTATTTTCTTCTCTCTCTACAATATACACTGACAATATTTTATTACATATTCTTGACGTCCTTTGCTGACACCATCTTGAACAGAGTGCCTTCACTTTCTTGATTTTATTCATGTAAATTTATGCTGAATTTCTGTCCTCATCCTTCCTAATCTCCACTCTTTTATAGGAAGTAAATGAAGATAATTTATGCATTGGCCAAGTCGATCTCTGGTTATTCCTTCTATCTTTCTTTCTTAATTGAATTGGTTGCATGTGAACCTTCTGGAACTGGCATTCCCTTAAAGAAATATTATTGTCATCATCATCATCACCATTATCATCTTCACTATTATTTTGTCTTGGAGCTGCTTCACAGAAGAGCTCATCAACCAGTTTTCCAAGGCAAGTGAAGTAATTTTTCCTAGATCCATTATTTTACTTTTTTTGTTCATTCTCCTTATTGTCCTAAAGGTTTTGAAGTCCATCACCTCTTGGCCATCCTCATCCATGTCACCTTCTATTCAGCATTATTAAAGGTCCCTCCATGGTAGATGTGGGGGGACTTTTTCCTTTTTTTCTACTTCTCCTATAGCCAAGCAGGGGTTCACAAGACATCTAGCTCATTTTAGACATGTCAGGTTTTGAGATATCTATATGAGGCTAGAGATATGACTTGGAACCAGTGGACTGTTCTCATCCTTTTGGAGGGGCAGCAAGAGATCCTTCTGTACAGCACCTAAAATGCTAAATTCAGTGGCAGTGATTAGGCACTGAATTCCGCCGAGTCCCACAGCATCTCCCTCCAAACAGATGTTTTGATTTACTTCTGTGTTGAAGCCTGTGCTCCGAATGACTTTGCATTTGTGCGTGAAAAGCCCCATCCGATACCTAAGGTTGTCAATGTAGGGTATTATCACATATTTTCAGTTTCCCTCTGTGATGTAGCTGAGAACAAGTGTATACCTCTCTCATATATGAAGCAGCAGCTATTTCTTTATTCCTTCCTTTCCTTCCAGAGCAAGATATTCCTCTTCAATTAATATTCCATTTTTTAATTATCCTGTTCTGTCTCCTATGTACCAATTTATACTTCAGGTCATGAATTAAAATTTCAAGATCCTTCTTCACTTTCCTGTACTTGTATGCTATCTGGAGACACTGAAGACTAACACAAATACATACACAGTTTGATAAGACAGTATAAAATTACTACTGTTTTTCTTCATTTTTTTCCATGACCTTGTATTTTCTGAAGATAAATTCCTTTACTTTTTTGTATTGTCTACTGTTGATTTATGAATAAAGCAAGACTATTCCAAATGGACTTTCTTCCTTATGAAAGAAACAAATCTAGTTTTCCTTGCTGGAAGTTTCTCATGCTGAAATTTCTTTCAGCTACCTCTGCTTTAGATCAAAGATTCTTAAGGGCACAGACACATGAACATTTATAGTAATAAATATAAATTAATAAACAGATTGAACTGTAAGGAATTAGAACTTGTTAGTAATGACATACTAACAACTTTAACATTTTCTGTTTCTTACTGCACCATTTAAACTATAAGACTTCAAAAACCAATAAACCAGTTTGAAAAAGTAAAATAAGGGGTTTTTTTTGAGAAAAAAAAAAAAGAGTGGGTTTTTTTCTTACAAGTATCTCATATGGGAATGGAAATACTTACTTGCATAAACAGTAATGCTGGATAACTATCATCAAAACTGTTTATCAGAGAAAAGACTGTGCTTACTCATGTTGTGAGGCTTAGGATAGATCACCATGGGCTGTCCTCAGAATCTACGGTTCACCTTTGTAGCAGAAGAAATTCTTCCATACGGAATTGGGACAAAGCTCAGCTTATTAATATAGGAGTAGTAACAAATAACCTTGTGAGTTGCTTTCGTTTATTACATTTCAACATCACTGAGGAAACCACCTGATGAATACTAAATTTAAAAAGAAAAATTGTTAGGAACCTGCATAATGAATACAAATGGGAATACACTGACAGGACTAAATTAAGGAGTCATGCTGCACAATAAAAAAGAAAAAAAAAAAAAGGTATGCCCCTGCAAACAACCTTTCAAGACAGTTCAGGTTATTTGGAAGCTGTTAATTTTTGTGCTGTAGAAAACTGCTTTTAACTTCTGAATCTGTTTTAAATTCTGAAATTTTTAATTGGCTTTGTGCTTAATACATTAAAGTTATTATCCATAAAATCTGAGATTTCAGAAGAATCAAGAAGTTGAATTAGAATGCTTTACTTTCTTCTTTTAAGATTTATCAGGAGAGGTCTCCTACACTATTCCTTGAACATTACATACTTTCTCTTTCTCCTTATTTTCCTTATTTCTTTCCTTATTGTTTTCCTTTTTTCATTATTCCTTCCTTATTATTTTTCCTTTTTTCTTTCCTTATTTCCTTAGTTTTTTCCTTATTGTGGAAGAACTTCACAATCAAGACCAAGATTGGTGCCTCTTTCACCTTTTCTTAATAGAGCTTGCAAGGAACAGTGGAATAAGTAAAGGAGAAAATAACAAAAGAAAGCTAGAGGAAATTCTTCCCATCTAGAATACGACAAAAAGAGACATATCATGGCTCAGAAGAAACTCAGTCAGTTTTTTTCTGAAAGAAGATGTCTAAGACTTACTATAGAACTAAGATGAACTGAGATCATACCCCTTCCTTGCATTATGATCAATAATCCTTTGAAAAATTAATTTGATGGATTCCTTGCCTTTAAAAGACTACCTTTCAAACCTGTCACACAGTAACAGAACATCTTCACAGAATCACCACACTTCTCCTTAGTGATACCTGAAGAGGTCCCAGTTTCTGCCTTTTCAGTTAAGCAGCTATCACAAACAGGTACAATTTTCTTCTGTATTTGACCACACGTAAATCTTACCTTTGGGATTTCTGTCTCAGCTTATTGTACACTATTGTACTTTTTCCAGGCTTGCTCCCAGTAATTGTCTTTTTCCCTGGTCACTACAGCAAAACACATTTTTTTCAGTTCCTAGTCTGAAATCCGCACTTTTCTTTCCTTCAGTCCCATGTCCACATCTGATTGTGTTGATGCCAGGCAGCATAAAGACCACACTTAGCTGGTTGCATGCATATCCATCCCTTCAGATTTGGAGCAGGGCTGGCAGTTTAAGAAGGATCACAGCCTCTCTCATGAAGTGAGAGAATATGTATTAACAAGGTAGAGCTTGCTCAATCTCAAAATGTAGAAATGAATTTAAATTAAATTCTGAAAGAATAAAAGCATAGACAATCTGAGCTGGATAGAATGTGATCCTTACATAAATACCTCAAATTTCGAAAATTTTCAGCTCTGCTTAATCTTGAGTAAGATCTAAAGTCTATCAAGATAGCTCTTGTTAAATATTCATCGGTATTAATTCTGTTAAACTGTGAACGACTGTTAACTTTTCCTCGACAGGACGTGACACAAGAGCACAAAACTTATTTGTGGCCTTCGTGTATAGAAGAGTTTAGCCTGGCTCTTCAGAAAGTGAATGAAAGCAGGGATCCAATCCATCAGTCACATGAATATTCCACAAGACTTTTGCAACCTTTAACAGATGTGTCATTGAGAACTTGCGCACAATGATAGGGTATAGCTATAAAAAGAAACAACAATAGAAAACTGTATTGAATGTAGTGTTAAAATAATTTACATCCCAAGTAAGAACTGTCTTCATGATAACCAAGAAATTTGAATGTATCTTGAACTTATTCTACCTCTACTTCTATAGATTCCTGGGAATCAGTTTACTTAGCAGAGGGGGATTAAAAGTAGCCACAGTATATACCTTTTACTGTCCATATGTAAATCATTCTAGACTTAGTGGAGGTTCATCAAGAATACATAGTGTCTTATTCCAGAAAGCTTGGAGTGAAACATAAGTGTATTAGTAAAATGTACAGATAGTAAAATGAGCCAATTATTAATTACAAATTTCATCTTAAGTGGAATTAATTATTAACAGTCAGAACTAAACCCACCCTAACATTCACATATTAAAAAAAGTTCAAAAATAATAATAAGGATTAATATAAACTTTGAGATAATGAAGAAAATAAAAATTAATTGAACTTGTGAGACAACAGTTGTATTCACAAATTGTGAACCATGGTCAATCCATGAAAGATTAGATCTGCAGCTGGACACAAAATAATAATAAGGACCAAACTTTCTGTCTTTCTCAGTTTCATGTGACTATGTTAGTTGTTGAGAAAGGCTAAGGCTTGTGAATTGGTCTAGAAGTTGGTTAGTGATGACTTAGGGAGAAGACCCAAAATTCAAAATGCCTTTCACTGTCTGGTTGAAAACATATCACTGACTCCGTTTTCTAGAAGTACTGAAAGTTTGCATTTCCCATTAAATTCAGAGCTATGTGAAGACATAGACCAGCTGACTGCAGACACAGTCATTTTTCCTTCTTAATAGGTCACTTAGATCCAGCCTTTTAGGGTTGAAATGAACTCTAAATAATGTAAAGTTTTATATTCACTTAGCCTACTTAGATTTAAGTATTAAGACTTCTCCCAAGATTAGTGTCTCTTAATCCTTTCCTACTCCTTTCCTCTGACATACTATAAACTTCTCCCAGCATGTGATGTCCCTTAAAATATGTCCTAGAATTTTCTTATCTAAAGTGACTGGAGACATAGGTTGTTTTTTTTCTTAGCGGGTCATGATAAACAAATACATAGTTCTTCTTATCTCAGAAAACATTGTTTCATTTCTTAAACATCTCAAAGATCTCTACATCAACCACCCCTCCCCCCAAATAAAACCAAAACCAACCCCAAATGTCTGACAAAATATACTAAAGCCTGTGTTCAAAAAAAGGCCATCAATGTGATTCTATTTTTTTTGGCATCCTTTCCTGAGTATTGTACCTTCTGCAGTAATTTCTCTCTTTATGCCAGTTTCAAGGCTTTGTACGTTCTCTTTGCTTTCTTCCAGTAATAGCTGAACATTTTGATCTGTGTTAAAATGCATTCTATAAACTTAGGCATGTGATGTTCTTTTATTTGTTACAGTGGAGTATGTTTTAAGACTGCTCTGGTTTGAATTTTTGAGAATTTACAATTCTCACTGGGATATGAAATCATTTTTTTAAAAAAGCACCTTAAATCAGAAAAAAGAACATGTACTGGTCCTATGTCACCCAGTAAGATTTCAGTGAATGTGGTGTACATGGATCAAATAAAGTAGATATTCTTTCTCCATGCTAGTACTTGAGAGATTGTCAGAGAAAAACAACTTTTGTCAAATTTACAGTGCTTAAATGTATTCACACATGCAAAAACACCCAAAATTCAGGGAAACCTGAGTATAGAATATTAATAAAAAGAGAGGTGTAAATCTCATAGCAGGTCTTGAAGTTCATCATATATTTGTCTATTTATTTACAGTTTAACAAACTACTAAATTAAAAACTCTCACTGCAGTCTCTTGGGTATATATTAAAAAGTTGTTTTATCTTCACAGTTAAATGCTCTGTAAATGGCACAGGTGTCTTGCAGCTAAGCACCAAACTAAGCAGGGGTGGTGGTGGTAGTGGTGGAAGGGATAAAAGCAAAAAACCTCAAACTCTCAACCCATTATTGAAATCTAGATGCATCTGAGTCCAGTATTTACAAAGAATCTTTGACTGCTCCAATAGAAATGTTCCTAACTGAAGGCTGCAAGGGGCAGTTGTCTTTTTCATATCATTGTAACCAGTATTACAAGAAAAAGAAAAAAAGGTAGATATAGTAAGATATATACAGAAATCACAACTTGGAAATAAATTTTCTGCATCTTGCCACAGAGTGCTTAGAAATTTCACTTGAACCCCAAATTCTCTTCCCTTTGCGGTAGAAATGGAATTTCTTCTATTTCATCCTGTTCCTGCATATTCTATGAAAAAGTCGCATGTGATGACATTATTTGAAAGCTATGACACAAAAATCACCTTATAAACCTCATTTTTGGCAATATTTATCTGTAACTCTCTGTCTGGCAATTTATCCTTAAGCTAACATATTATTTATATAGCACCAATAGCCTGCAGGATTTATTACAGGCTTGCAGGAAGACATATGGGTAGATTCTTTTCTCATTTATACTAGCATAAATCAGAACTAATACTACTGAAGTCACTGGAGTTCCACTTGTTTAAAGGTGGACTAAAAATGCTCAGAATCAACCCCAAACTAGTAAGTTTTCTACCTTAATGTCATGCAGATTTTAATTCCATTGTCAAAACTCATCCTTTTGTCCAGCCTCAGTAGAGTTATTTAAACCTTTTAAACAGCAGCAAGGCTTTGTGCCACTTCGCTGCCATCTTTGACTCAGCCATTACCTGAATTTCTCCCTTGAAGCCATACTTACGTCATTGGAGTAGTGCCAAACAGTATTCATTGTGTCATTCTTTTTTTAATTTAGGGACAATTTTTTAAAACCTTGAAATATTTATGGCACTTGCACATTACTTAGTACAGCAGTTTGGTTGTAGTCGCATCTGTTCAGAACTTTAGATGCTGAAGGACATTTTGGAAACTGAAAAGCTGCCATCATGAGAACATTGGTAGCTTGTAGTAGGTTAAAAATGTACCATTATGCCATAGTCGTTCATTAACACCTTTGATTCACAGCAATAGGGAACATGGGCCTTTTCAAGAGCTTCAGTTCAGAAATGGTTAATATAAAATTATTATTATTTGTCAAACTTTTTAAAAATTAAAATTACATATAAGCTCAGCATATCAACCCTTTTTTTGAAACTATGATGTCTCTGTCCTAGAAAGCATTTTTTGTGCCTCTGTGTTATTTGGGAACTAATTATAGTTTCTTGGTCAACAGGGAGGCTTGAAGCATTGGCTTGTACTAAACAGAATGTGAACAGGTGCTCTTCACACCTCCCCACTTCAATCTAAAGGGGCAATTAATTTCTCATCTACTTTTCCCTGTTCTGTCACTTTTTCTTCCAAATCAACCAATTCATAAAATGGGTCTAGTGAAGGAAACCTAACACAAAGGGTCTATGCCTATTTCACTGGCTACTAATACTCCAAAGTGACAGAATCTGGCCTCAGAGGTTTGTAGCATTTTGAGGTGACACATTTCTTATAGTTACCAAAAAGTGTAAACTATTTTTTTCAGAAATTCTTTGCTAAGGAAGGGGGGGGGGGAAGTAATTTCCCTTTTTAGTTCATTCCTACCTCAAAAAAGAGGTAAAATCCAGACAAATCCTGAGCTGTTTTAACTGCTGTTCTTGTGCTTTCTGAAAGGAGGAAAATAAAGGATAATGTTAATACCAGTAAGTATTTCAAGAAGACCTCATTCAGGTTTTTTGAGTTATCATTTTGTATGCATCTATGAATTAAGTATATTGATATTCATTATATTGATAAATGCATACATGTAAAGATGGAACAGACTCTTCATCTTAACAGCTAGCTTGTTTCTTTTGGATATGCTCACTGAACAGCTGTGGTGAGTGCTGAATGAGTGGATATAAGTGGAGACTGAAAAGAGTGGGCAAGAAAAGGCCACTTATTTTCTTGGAGCCCCAGTGACCCCAGTGGAGATTTGATCTGCTTCTGTAGTGAATCTTTACACAGGGAATAGCAAGTTCCTAGTTTTGGTGACAGCAAGAACTGAAATAAAACAGAATTAATTTTATAATTACAAGACTGAAAATCCTACATAAGCTTAAGTAACTTATGGAACAGGACATAGAAATGAGAAATATATTTAAAACAAATTAATCTGTTTAGAGGTTGGTTGTCTTATCTACTACATTTTGCACACCTCCATGTCTAGTATTTATGCAAATTCTTTCAAGAATCAATTTGCATAATTGAGTGGTTTGCATATGATCACCTTAAGCAGAAGGATGGTTTTCATGCTGGAGAATGTGTCAGCCTGTTTGACAGCTTGGGTGAATGAAGCCTACAGGCTAGCAACATGGTAAACTTGTGTTCATTGTGCCTTCTACCATTTCTCATTATATTTCTAATAGTGAAAACTGGGATAGCAAGGAGCTGTGGTCTTGAAAACACAGGGAATCTGAAAATCTATTTTAATTTCTGTTCCCTCTCTGCATTAATTGTAGGCACTGCTTTTTCACACTCCTTAAATGTTCTCTCTTCCTCATACTTGTACTTATCAACAGTTGTCACCCTGTTCTTCACAACTTGGTTATCATGCACAATACTAGTTAGTCAGCTGAGTGACAATCATGCTAACAAACATGATGGCATGTATTGCTAAGTATCTGAAGTATGTAGAGCAGCACTTCTTCAAACTCTAAGCAAAATTCACCCCTCACAGGGGGTTCAGGAAATGGGTTTGCATAAATTTTGGCTCTCATATTTAAAAGGTACTTGCAGTGAACCCAGAATCCTGGTTTAGCCCCAGCCAGCAACTAAGCACCATGCAGCCGCTCACTCACTCCCCCCCCCACCCAGTGGGATGGGGGAGAAAATCAGGAAAAGAAGCAAAACTCGTGGGTTGAGATAAGAACGGTTTAATAGAACAGAAAAGAAGAAACTAATAATGATAATGATAACACTAATAAAATGACAATAACAATAATAATAAAAGGATTAGAATATACAAGTGATGCGCAGTGCTATTGCTCACCACCTGCAAATCAACACCCAGTTAGTCACCAAGCGGCGATCCCCCGCCCCCACTCCCCCCAGTTTATACACTAGATGTGGTGTCACGTGGTATGGAATACCCCATTGGCCAGTTTGGGTCAGCTGCCCTGGCTCTGTCCTGTGACAACTTTTTGTGCCCCTCCAGCTTTCTTGCTGGCTGGGCATGAGAAGCTGAAAAATCTTTGACTTTAGACTAAACACTACTGAGCAACAAGTGAAAACATCAGTGTTATCAACATTCTTCTCATACTGAACTCAAAACATAGCACTGTACCAGCTACTAGGAAGACAGTTAACTCTATCCCAGCTGAAACCAGGACACCTAGATATTGTGTTGGCCTTCAGCACAGGTATGAAGTCTTACCTTATGTCCTGGTTTCAGCTGGGATAGAGTTAACTGTCTTCCTAGTAGCTGGTACAGTGCTATGTTTTGAGTTCAGTATGTGAAGAATGTTGATAACACTGATGTTTTCACTTGTTGCTCAGTAGTGTTTAGACTAGAGTCAAGGATTTTTCAGCTTCTCATGCCCAGCCAGGGCACCTGACCCAAACTGGCCAACAGTGTATTCCATACCATGCGATGTCCCATCTAGTTTAGGAACTGAGAAGGGCGGGGCAGGGATTCGCTGCTCGGGGACTGGCTGGGTGTTGGTCGGCGGGTGGTGAGCAATTGCCCTGCACATCATTTGTACATTTCAATCCTTTTATTACTACTGTTGTCATTTTATTAGTGTTATCATTATCATTATTAGTTTCTTCTTTTCTGTTCTATTAAACCGTTCTTATCTCAACCCAGGAGTTTTACTTCTTTTCCTGATTTTCTCCCCCATCCCACTGGGTGGCGGGGGGAGTGAGTGAGCGGCTGTGTGGTGCTTAGTTGCTGGCTGGGGTTAAACCATGACACCTTAGTATTACATTAGAATTTCATGCCCTTCATGAAAATGAAATAAGCATTATCCCTCATGTAAAAGCGGGCATGAGCTCCTAACCACTCCTTGAATTCTCATTTTCAGATACCAGCATTTGTGCTATAACCCATTAGCTTTTCACTATGTTTAGAATAAAACTTGAGATTGCAGCACCCTTGCAAGTATGGAGGGATGCAGACTCTTCATGGAGACTTTCCTTTTTGCCACCTATAAAAAAGCCTAGGGATGGGAAAAAAAAAATAAATCCCAAGATTAGTTATTATTCTACTTATCCAACAGAAATCCTTGGGAGGACCCTGCATAAAAGTGTGTGTAGATGCAGTGGACAAAATCTATACTAACTTGAGGATTCATTTTACTGAATTACATTGGGATGCTTTCACTGGTATTGTCAATAAAATTGACTGAGAACAAAACATCAAAACCACTAACATGGCAGGAGGTTCAAACACAAATTATTGGATGCATTTCAGTGTTACTTGTACAGCTGGATCAGTAGCATTCTGTAGCTGTTTGGATTTTGGCCAGAAATTAGTAAACTTCTGAACCTTGAAAATTTCATGAATAACAGAAAAGGAAGTTGCTAGTCTTCATTATTAATTTTTGCAAGATTCCAGCTGTGCCATTAGTGAAAATTATCACAAAACTAAGAACTGTGATGGAAGTATTCGTACACTTAATCATTTAAATCTCAGTGATGCTGAATGAAAATCTAAACATCAGTGTTTACCTTTAGATCCTTCAACCTTATTGTTTCCTTTTACAATCATACATACCAAATCTAGGAAGTCCCTGATGCTTTTTTCAAAAGTCTATGTCCCCAGAAGTATTTATACTTTGGCTTTTCTGGACACTTTCCTGGGAAATCATATTGAAGGTTGGCAAATGTATATATCTATATTAAGAAAAAAGAAAAAAAAAATTATCTCTACTTCTAATGATTGTAAAACATATGCCTAGAAAATGTGTTTTGCTGAGCCTTTTCTATTTTTAATAGTATCTCAGAATTAACACACTGAGCGAAATAACTTGCTGTCTGAATACAGTGTTCAGAGTACTTTAATTTTTTACACTGTAAATCTTGCTATTTTTTAAAAATTCTGTAGAAATGCATTGATCTTGTTCTGTTGATGTATCATTTCCTTAAAAAGTAACACAGCAGCAAGAAACACATTAAAAACCCACCATTTTTGTTCTGTGTCAATAAAGAAACTTTCGGAACCAATGATAGCTTTGGACAGAAATATATGAATCGCATAATTCTTTTGTTTTATTTAATTCCAACTAATACCATTTCAGCCACTGGAGCAGGTACTCAGCTTTAAACACATATCTTTCTCTGCCAACAATCAAAGACAGGATACTAGTTAAGTTGTGTTCCCCATCTGTATGGAATCAATAAAACAATTCATATACCATAGGAAGTTCTGCAACACAATACTCATTGTCTGTCTCTGAGAACAAAGTTATCCCATATGTGACAGCTCTTGCCCATATTAGAAAACCCCTCCCTGACAAATGAATTATTAGCTGCTGTCAACAAACTGGTACATTCCTCAACAGCAGCAAGGCCAGGGTGAGGATGGACTGCAAGATGTCTGTCCTTAGAAATGTTGACTTAGGCTGCTGTGCAAAGCAAAGGACAGAGGACAGGCAAGAATATGCAATGAAAAAACATCACAGTGCATGCCTACAGTTACTCTTAAGAACTTAAACCAGCTGTATGCAAGTAAATTACAACTTACTTTTCCCCCAAAAAAGACCTTCCAAATTTTTCCAAGATTTAATGTTGACAATTGTTGATAATAATGATGATATATAGAATACCTTTGCCTAAGAATGCCCAACTTTTTTCTGAGACTGGGCAAACAACTTCAAACAGCTTTCTTCCAAGGAGGTATGGCCTTTGTGTTAACTTGGATGAGATCAAGGATAGAGTCCAAATTGAAACTACTAAGAATAAACAGTTATCTTGGAAGTTCAAGATGCATTTGGATGAGGTTAAAAAAGAATGTTATCTGGGAGATAGCTAATTAAGGTGTGGAATAAGTAATTAAATGTTTCTTCTGGCCTGATCCAGAGTAAAATGTTTTCTACAGGAAAATCATAGTTAATTTAGGTGAAACAGAGGTCGCCTGTTTTAAATACTTAAATTAGTGAATTTTGGATGTATTCCTCTTTTACCCACCCTTTAAATTTCTAATATTATATCTACATAAAGACATATGGCTGTCTTCATACTCTAATAATTTCAAAGTAAAATGGAAGTGCTACAGAAACTTAGAATTCAAGTCCTTAAATAATTTGGTATGAGATAGACATGATGAGACGACTCAGATAACATTATCTGTTGAAAGATTCTGAAACTGAATAATTACATTAAAAATATTAGCCTTGCAACCAGTTCTGTAAAACAGACTTGAAGGCATGCATTTAAGTAACTAAGATGGGAACAGACCTCAATGCAGCCAGTCTTCTCAGCATCTAGCTAAGAAAATGGGCTTGACTCAGGACTGCTTTCATAAACTACTGTGGGACGCTGGTGTGCACTGATAGCATGCCTTCTGTAGGTTGCCTCAGCCAGGCAAGAAGGCTGTCATGGAGAACCAGGGGTACTGAGAGGTGGAGGTGCACTGCCCTGCTAGAAGGCTTACCACCTCATGTTGGGAGGTAGTATTACACATGAAATGGTGAACCTCGCTCCCAGTGAGCATGTAGAGTGTGCCAAGAGTTAAGTGAGATATAAGGATGAGATTCAGGCTTCTTCTAGACTTTTAATTGTTGTTTAACTTGCTCTTTGGGCCTGTGTGCACACCCACTGCTCTTAAGCCATAGTTAACTCCCTGAGTGAACAAGCAACTCCCCAGCTACTTGTCTGCACAGGCAACATAATGGCCTGGTTTGAAAGAGAGACAGACTTGAAACTGCATGACCACTTGAGCTCCCAGCACCTTAAACATGCTGGACAGCATCATTGGTGGAGTGACCTGGAGAGTCCTAGACAGTTTCTACTGCAGAAATGATCAAATTGTACATAGATAAGACATTTATGTCAGGTGCTCAGGCTCCGGCAGAGTGGGCTGTGGGGTGGCCTCTGTGAGGAGAGGCCGGGGCTGCCCCAAGCCAGACACAGCCGGTTCCAGCCGGCTCCGACTGACCCCCCGCAGGGCACAGCTGAGCCCCGCAGCCACCATGGTGGCACCTCGGTGAAAGCCTGTGTAAGAAAGGCAAAAATGCTGCCTGGCTGTGAGGGGAAAAGCGTGAGAAACAGCCCTGTGAGCCCCATAAGGGAGAGGTGGAGGAGGGGGAGGAGGTGCTCCAGGCATCCCAGCAGGGATTCACTGCAGACCCTGGAGACAGCACAGTGCAGCAGATATCCATAGTGCAGCCTGTGCATGACCCCATGCCAAAGCAGGTGGACGTGCCCTGAAGGAAGCTGCAGCCTGTGGAGAGCCCAAGCTGGGGCAGGTTTATCCTGAAGGACTGCAGCCTGTAGGAAGGACCCACGCTGGAGCAGGGGAAAAGTGTGAGGAGGAAGGAGCGGCAGAGAGGAACTGTTATGGACTGACTGTAACCCCAATTCCCCATCTCCCTGCACCACTTGGAGGGCAGAGGCGAGGTAAAGAAGTGAAGTTGAGCCTGGGACAAGAGAGGAAAGGGGAAGGTGTCATTTTAATTTTTGTCTTTGTTTCTCACCAACCAACACTAGTCTAATTGGCAATAAATTAAATGAATTTTTTTTTAAGTCAGGTCTGTTCGCCCATGACAGTAACTGGGAAGTGATCTCCCTGTCCTTATCTCAACCCATGAGCTTTTTCATCTTGTTTTCTCCCCGCCATCTGTGGCAGGTACATCCGCCCTGATAAAGACAGAAACTTCTTGACTGCTGGAAGGAAAGGGTTAAACTAGAAGCCACAGTTTGGGGTCAAGCCACCCAGCTTTCATGGCGACTGGACTCATGTACACAGAGTGCCCCAAGTCATGTACCCCAATAACGAAGCTCATCCAATGAAACACCTCTGTTAGAGGTTTCTAGACCCCTGACCATACATTACCACAAGCCCCGATCTGACCTAGGGTATAGATGGAGCCTGCTGGAAGACCCCTTAAGCCAGTCTTCCTCCAAGCAGTGGGTCTGCAGTCAGGGACTGTCCCCTTAGATTGGGACGCTGTCTAAGGAAATTTCCCAGGACTGAGTGCCTCGCCTTATTGGTAGGTGATGTGCGCATTTTGAATCACCATTCTAAGCTTAGATTTAGTTACAGTTCATGTAGTGATAGTTCCCAACTGACATCCTGAACCTGTAATGAGTTGTGTTTGTCACAGTGTTTGCAGTCTAATATTCCTGTTCAATCTGGCTGTTACATCTCAATACAACATTAACATTCGTGTTCAATTTGACCTTTACATTTTGATATTATTAGAGGAAAATTGACTTTTGAAACATATCTCTGTTGGTCTAGTGTTTCTGCGACACTGTTTTGTTGAGGACAGGGAGTGAGAGAGCGGCTGGGCGGGCATGTGCCAGACAGGCAAGGTTAACCACAATGAACAGTAGAAATGATTCATGTAGATGCAGAGATGGTTACAGAGAATAGTCTTATGTACACAGTTGAGATGTTTTATATGTAAGAAAATTAATAGAGATGGATAGTGCATGTTCTGGGGTGTCTTATAGGACCATGGTCAGCCAGAGAATAAGAAATGAGGAAAACAGCAGTTTGGAGAGTCTTATGCAATCGAGTTAAAGATGCTGCTGTCAGCAATGGAGACACCTGTCTCCACTGAACAGTGAGTGACCATCCTGTTCAGAAGATTAGACTCCCCAATGTAAGCATTATCCTATGCCAAGATCTCAATAAATTGGTTTCTCTTTTTAACCAACACTCTGTCCCTGAGGGTCTCTGCAGCAAGTGTTATCTACAGCAATAAGGAACCTACAGAAGCCTAAATGCTTTTCCTAATCATCATCTGAGGTTAAAATAATCAGTTCTGTCAATGTTTAGAGAAGGAATGTACAGAACTGAAATAGCATACCCTGGCTGATCCTCTGCAGAGCACTGAACTTCAGATTTATTTATTAGGGTGGCTCTGTATTTTTTGGGTTGTATTACTGATTTTCTTTCATCTTTCCAATGTGTATAAAATGAAGGAGTTCACTGACTTATTTTACATTTTTTCAGTTATAATTACTCACTGGTAAATTTGTTAAAAACAACAAAACACTCTCCCACACCACTACCAGCAAGGACTACTTTAGCATTGAGCAAATATTTTTAGTATGTTCTGGAAAGCCCACAGGGTGTTTCATTGTTTACTTTACCTATCTTTTCATTCTCAGATTTTTGATTTTTTTTTTTTTTTTTTTTTTTTTTTTAATTTGAGAAAACATAATGCAAGGTGTAGAGGTGTAAATTAAACCTCTCCAGGGGCCTGGTCAGAACCTCTGTGTACTACCAGGTACTGGGCGCTGCATGATGTGGGGGAAAGTCATTTCATTTCCCTTGGTTTTTTGCTCCCATGCCCTGCCCTGCTTATAATCTCTCACCTATTAAAACTGTAGGCTAAGACAGAACTATCCCTCACTAGGTACATTCTAAATGCTTGACAGACTGAAGCTGTAATTTAAGACAGAACCTAAAACCTTAACTGTAATAAATATTTATCTCAAATTTTAGTGATTCATGTCCTACATAATCCCTGATGTGTAATGTATTAATATCTGTTTTGGATATTGATGGCAAAATATTTTTGCATTTCTCTTGAGATTTACTTAAAAAATAGATCAATAGTTTCTTAGAATATTGCTTCTTAATGTTTGGAATTAAGAACACAGATATAAAAGTCAGTCTTTGAAAGCAAAGAGTTTAATATTCATTGTTTCATATGAAATTCCAAAGAAAGACTCTTCCTTTTAATTTTATATTCTGAAGTATTCTTCTGGTATTAGCAGCAGTTTAATAAAAAGCAAGATCCAATTTGAAGAAGTACAAAGGTTTTGAGTATTTTTGATGAAAAACAGGGGTAGTAGAGGATATGGAGAAATAATTATATGGTGAGATAATATAAAGACTGCAGGTTTGTATGTCTTCATATAACTCTACTGAGTAGCAGATCTGATGTTCGTTAATTAAAGACTTTTCTATTTCCACTAGATGGCTGCTTCTGAAAGACTAGCTTCTTAGCATAAAATTAATTAACCTTCAGAAGACAGTCTGAGGTACTTCAATGACCCCACTCCTGCCAAAAAAATAAATCACATTTCAGGATCTTTCACAAATCTTTTAAAGGCCTTCTACGATATGTGTGGTGAAAGAGCATAAAATATTAGGTACCCTTTTATTTTATGTTATGTGCTAGAAGAACACAGAAGGCAATTATTTCTGCACCATATATCAGAACAGTGTCTCTTCTCACATTTTAAGAGGTATGGGGACATTATGAGGAAAGATGTAGACGATCTCATACCAGTTTCACTCTCCTTGCTTCTCAGTGTATACATCTAATGTTCAACTGTCTGATCTCCCTCTCTTTCCCACCAAAAAAAAGTATTATGTAGGTACCAAATATCAGAAGCTATTGGAGCAGGCCTGGTTTTAATTCATATACGAAAGTCATCATAACTTTGGTCCAGATTTCAAGTCATTTGAAAATACCTTATTTGTATCCTCCTTTTGCAAGCAAGGAAAGTGCAGGATGCATCCTAATCAGGTACCAAAACTGAAAGAAGGGCAAAGGTTTAATTTCTAAATCCTCCTGCCTTTTGGTCAAGAACTTTATAGAAGGTTAAAGAAAAACACAAACATCACCAATAAACTTATTGAAATGTCATTTTAGAATCTGTTCTGATTTAGACAGCCTTTGCAAATTAATTTAGGAATGAAGCATCTTCTCAAACAATAGAACTTATCATGGCTAATGATATGAAGTCACTCATTGGTCTGACTTGCATGCATCACATTTTTATCATATACTTTGGAGTACTACAGGGGCCTTAAGTGTGGATAAGTGCTCATTGAAGCCACACAGACACAATACTGAACTGAGAATCAAAGTATGATCTTCCTTGTAACCTCTGTGCTTAATTTCCTCTATGACTTTGGATAAGTGACTTTATTTTCCCCATCTGTAAGCTGAGAATAACAGTGTTGCTTCTCCTAAAACAAGTCTTAAGATCAGATTTAAATGTAGGATTTATGATTGTACTAGGTGTGCTATATATGGAAAACCATATGCTTACATGAAGGAAAAGGCATTTCCATATGTATTGCACCTAACATTGTCATACTCCAGTTCTACATCTGTTGCTGCCAGACATTTGCCAGCTTTCTAAGACATTGCTACTTAAGCTCAGATGCAAGAGAAATGGAAAGCGGAGAATGATGGGATTTGATCAAGTCTTGTGTGCCAAAGCTAGTCCTTTTTTGTCTAGTGCCAAGTCTAATAAACCACTTAGCAGTAGCTGCCTCCTGTAATTTTCAAAAATTACTGGACTATTTTAGCATTCCTTGTTATGAGAGAAAGACCCATGTGCTTTTTCTATCCTTATTACATTTTCTTTCTAATGGAAACTTCTAATTTTTTTTGATAAAGCTAACCAATTTAACTATAATGAATTTCATAATCAAGATGCCTGTATAACCCTTTCCTTCCTAAATCAATGTAATTTCTTCTCACCCCAAACAGGGAATTCTGCATCTGTTTTTCAAGGATCCAGGGCCCAGCACTGATACCGTTGCTCAGAAATTGGAGGAATATGCTACATTTTAAGAAAGAGCAGTGAGAAAGTGTGGGTAGCAGAGCCATGCAAGATAAGAAGTGTAGACAGAAGTAGGACTGTGGAGATAGAGATTATTAATACCCCAAAAATTCAAAGTAGAAAAACAATGAAATGGATAGGTTTAAAACCCTAAAGGGAAAAATGCAGAAAAGTATCAGTGTCAGAGGATTTGGAAGACAGCAATCTGCCAACACTGAGGACTCCTTCCTGCTTGTTTGATGCCTGCCTGGCCAGCAAAGGCTCTTTAGATGTCTTACTGGGGTGTTGAGCACACTGCTGCTTAGCCTAGCAGTTTCTTAAATCCTTGATCTTGTGTGTTTATTAGCCAATACATAATTGCCTTATACCTTTATTTTTGTGTGTGTGTGTGCACGTGTATGTGTGTATATGTATGTGTATATGCACATAGATAAACATGTATGTTTGTACGTATCTATCAATATTCTACTTGCAAAGACTCTTCCTGCTCAGCTAAAAGATTACTGTTTACAGTGACCCCAAAAGAGAGAGTAATACCAGTAAACATTAAAAATATTTTAAAAAGAAAATGTAAATCTAAGAGGTCACACAGTCTCTCAATATTACAAAGACAGACTTTTAAAACCATTAATATAAAATCACATCTATACAATTAGGTAAATGTTATGCTCTTCACCTCCCCTGGAGAGAGTTATTGAAACTCTGGGGCAGTTTAAAATAAACATAATTAACAGTTCTCCATCTATTCTCAGTCATTCTGACACTCCAGAATTTCAATATGAAAGGCTGACTTTGGGGAAGGATAATACTGGGCATTCTAAGTCACCAGTTAGGATGCAAACCTGAATGCTACCTATTGCTAAAATATAGTCTATCTGCATACAAAAAAAGAGAGTCAAACAAACAAGAATGCTGCTTCTAGAATCTAAAGTAACTGATACATAAACTTGGCTTTAAGCCAAGAAAAGAAACTTTTTTGGAAAAAAAAAAAATGACATGAGAAAGCTGTCTCATTTCAAATGATGTTTGTAGTGAAATAAATGTCAAGTCCTTCATACTATCTGGTCAATCCATATATTTCTCCATCCCAAACTAAAAATAATTTATTTCATAGATCTTGTTTTATTATATGAATCACAGAATTTAAGAAACCCAAACAAACCACAACATAGTTGGAGACTCAGAGAGTGATTTAGCTGTATTTTGAGACTCTCATACTAAAACTTCAAACAGTAGCCATCTAAAGCCAGAAGAGTTTACAGTGCTCAAACCACCTCAATTATTTTCTCTTAAAAGTTATTCAAGTCCTAAATTTATGCTTCCTTGCCTTATAACAGTAAGATATGCAGATAACAGAAGCATAAATACAGTCAGGATCTAAAAATTGAGTTTTCTTTATAGTTCTTCTTAAGATAAAAAATAATTGATGAATCTCTGTTCCATAAACAGCTTCCCAGATTCTTCTGATATCATCCCAGCTGAGTACTCTAGTCACCACTTTCTGTGTTGTAAATCATACATGGGCAGAAGTAGCTCACCTGTAGATGTAGAATCTACTGAATTTTCTGTCATTGTTCAACTAAGTAAAAACAATGTTTTCCAATGGAGTACTAACTACTTTTAAAGTAGTTGAAATCAACTCCTTCTGGAGTTTGCAAGTGAGAGGAAAACAGCCTGCCACAACTATACATTTATACAAACAAAGCTATTAATAGAATACTAGAGCTGTAAAAACAAGCACTCTGAAGTAGGAAATGTCAGAGCTAAATTTATTCTCTATGACCTTAATTCATTCTTTTTCATGGCATGTTCATAATGATATAGGGTCTAATTACATAGTTATATAATACATTTGGGTTTCCTCATGAAATCTGTACAGGTTACTTGGGAAATAATTTGCAATGATACTAAAACAGAAAAAAAAAAAAAAAAAGACTCTTGTCACAAGTTATTCAGAGAAATTGTCTCCAAAAGCCAAAACTGTGCTCCTAAACTAACTGGCTAAAGTAAGTGCAGTTAAGTATATTCATTCTGCTGGAATGATGTGATTGTGTTCTGTACAAATACAATTTTTTTTGTTACTTAAGAAAAAAAAAAGAAATTTATTTGTTACTCAGGTATTTCCAGCCATATATCATGGTCAAACATGCACTTAGATACATCTTTGCTAACCTTGAAAAGGTTAGACTGGGATTCTGTGAGTGGTTCAAAACCCAATAATGAGATTTGTGACTCCCCTAAGCATTTAAAATCCTGCTCCATGCTAGCTTCAGTTTATGTCAGCAAGTAACAGCCCTTAACTGCAAAATTCAGTATGAACTTTGCAAAGGAAAAAAAGCAACATCCTTCTTTGCAACATGTGCCATAATGAAACCAAAACATGTTTTTTTCCTCAGTAGCTGTTTGACATACTGTATATATCTAATCCCACAGTCAGAGACTCAATTATGTTCCATGCCCTGTGTGATAGCTGTTAGAGAAAAGACAACCTTTCCTGTCACAGTCAGCATACACATCATTTTTAGCAGTTTCCAAAGGGTTCCATTTGACTCTTCCTCCCTTATCTGGTCCAAAAATTAGTGATCTTGAATTCCTGAGTTTTACATTCCTCCAGGCATAACATAAATGTCCTCTTGATTTTGTAAATGCTAACAACCCTAAGGATGATTATGTCCTATCTAGTGGAGTTGTTAAGTTATTACTGAATTGATTGCTTACTGAAAAGTAAAACTATAGAGATGGTGGGTGGCTCTTAGCGTAATATTTTTTTCTCTGAATTGTTCATTTTATATTAATAAGTATAGGAACAATCATAAGTAATGCATGTAGGTACATGGGATTAGTATGTATAATCTTGACTGATGTGTTGACTGGATCTTGACTAAGACCCCCAGAAACGACCGTGCAACTGAACCCCACATCTATTTTTGACCACTATGCAGTCAGAAAAGGATTTAAAGAAGATGTTTTATAGTAGATATAGTAGCAAAAGAAAATAATTTTTGGAAGAAAGGAACTACAGAGATTGAGAAGGAAACAAGCTACACTGGATAATTATAAACTAAAACTTGATTAGCTATTCTTTACAAGGCATTCTTGTACCACTGGTTATTTGATCTGAGTGGACTTTGGAAACCCTATTCACTGCTAGCATTTATGAATATAGCCATTTGCTTTTCAGGCACAATTGATTAGGCTATGGTTTCCAAAACCCAGCAACCAAGTCCACTTAGTGTTTCCCAATAATAATTATTTTCTGAGAAATAATAATAAAAACTTCTTATCAGAAGGTAGGCAGAAGATATAATTTCTAAATTGTTCTTGTATACTTTGCAAATCACAGTCTGACCTTGGTTCTTATATTGGCATGAACCTTTATAGCTTTGTTTTAAAAATGTTTCTTCAAAACTTTTGAAAACAGCAAAATGCATGTCCTACATTCATGTGGGCACATAGTGAATGAAATGAAGGAAAAAAGAAGTATATTTAATGAACAATTAGAATCCAAAGCTAGGTTAAAAATGTATAATCTGATGGAATACTTTAAAATTTAAGTAAAGTTATCCTAGAATCAGAGTCTGCAAAGGAGTGGCGTGCAGCTTACCAATTTATACATCAATACAAGGTCTGCCTGAAACATCAGAGACCTTCTTCAAAGATCTTTTTCAGACAAAGAAAAGGGAATGTCCTTTTGCACTAGTCTAAAGGGGCTTTAAAAGTAGCAAATATTTCTTTATCATAATTGATTTCTACTTCAGTGTCCTGGTTTCAGCTGGGATAGAGTTAACTGTCTTCCTAGTAGCTGGTACAGTGCTATGTTTTGAGTTCAGTATGAGAAGAATGTTGATAACACTGATGTTTTCACTTGTTGCTCAGTAGTGTTTAGTCTAAAGTCAAAGATTTTTCAGCTTCTCATGCCCAGCCAGCAAGAAAGCTGGAGGGGCACAAGAAGTTGTCACAGGACAGAGCCAGGGCACCTGACCCAAACTGGCCAACGGGGTATTCCATACAATGTGACACCACATCTAGTGTATAAACTGGGGGGAGTGGGGGCGGGGGATCGCCGCTCGGGGACTAGCTGGGTGTTGATCGGCAGGTGGTGAGCAATTGCCCTGCGCATCATTTTTACATTCCAATCCTTTCATTATTGTTATTGTCTTTTTATTAGTGTTATCATTATCATTATTAGTTTCTTCTTTTCTGTTCTATTAAACCTTTCTTACCTCTACCCACGAGTTTTACTTTTTTTCCTGATTCTCTCCCCCATCCCACTGGGTGGGGGGGGAGTGAGTGAGTGGCTGTGTGGTGCTTAGTTGCTGGCTGGGGTTAAAGCACTACATTGAGTAATGGTTACTTTCAAGTAATGTACTCATATCATAAACTTAATCTGCTTTTCCCTCAACTTCTTGATCTTCAGAAATCTTAATTTGGCTGGTAAAACTTCAATTTATTTTCTACCAATTTCTAACTCACATTTCCTACAATAGCATTCTATTCGGCATATTAAACTTTAACAACTCTCAGTAAAGCAAAGAGAGTTTCACAAGAAAACAAATATTCTAATACATATTTGATTGACATATGCATCAAAAATTAAATTAATCCAACCTTTCAGCAGATTTTGTTTTATTTAGTCTTTTGCACCTACTTTGTCTACTTTAACACCTTGTACTATTAAATCCAGATAGCCTTGACATACATATAGATGGGGTAGTTACAATACCAGATTGCTCTTTCCTTGGTATCAGAAAACTGTCTAAAAGGTGCTGTTATCTCTGTGTGTTTTCTGAACCAGTTAAAACCTTGGTGAAATAGCACCAGACAGCTGTTTGGTCCCTTAACATTTTTATTATTGCTTGCACGTTTCCCAGTGACTCAGTTCTTTCATTACATTTGATGTCCATAAATCTGGCTATTTTTGCAGTACCAGGTCATGACTGCTTCAGTTGTTATTCAAAAAGCTGTCTTTTTTTGTGTGGACAATATAATTAGAGACTCAGAATCACTGTTGCCAACAGTTATCTATTGGAAATGTTGACTGCCACAGTGAGATAAAAGACCCATTATTCAATTTGATCGAAATGCCTTAAACAACTACATACAGTGGTGAAACTCTATGAAATATTGATCAGTTCTTTCAAGTAATTCTGAAATTACCCACTTAAAACCTTAATGACACAAACAGGTTTCCTGTCTTAATTGTCTAAAGCTGCTAAAACTTTTGGTTTTGTTAATAACTGAATGGATTCAACAATGGTTACAAATAAAATTATGTCAACATTTTTGATACCTAATTAATAAGCTATTTATTTTATTTCCAAGACTACAAAGAGACTTGAAGGAGTTTTAGGTTAATTGGATAGCCATTATTTGTTTTGAAAATATATTTTCTTTCTTCTGAATACCATGAAGATTAAATAAAATTACTGATTTGCCTTCATATAAAAAATACAGGTCTTCTTATTACTGATCACCATAATAATACTACTTAACCTTTATAATACACATTTCATGTTCAAAACATAGTACAGAGGTTAAGTAATTAATCCTTTCCAGGGTGTTTTTGAACAAAGTGAAAAAACATTGTCATCTTTATTTCATGTTGATGATGCAGAGGTGAAGAAGTGGAATGGTTTGCTGAAGGTAATACAAAGCGGAAGGGATGGCTCCAAAATTATGAACTGAGAACCCTTTTATTCCATGATTATGCTTTCTTCCCATGATAAACTAGTATTTACATCTTCTGAAACAATGTCTCTCTCCTCCCCTCCACTTTTAATGGATCATCCCTTAAAAAAAATGTTTCCATCTATAGCAACATCTTCTTGAAAACTGCAATGATTTTGCTCAAGGTTATATTTCACTGTCATAAACCATACTTTTTTTTTTATTTCCGCCCTTTAACATTTTCTGCATCTTCACCTGTAATGCCAGGTGTAAAGCCCAACGTGCCACAGGAACAATGGAAACCATTTCACCTACTGCCTTTAAAAAGAATATTGTGTGCTTAGCTATGTACCACATAGTTCTGTATTCATGCACCTAAGCACACAGTATTGACATTCACTGTCATTTGGGAGTACATGACACCATTTTGGGACTGTTTGTACACTCCAGAGCAGTTAAACTGGATTTTAGGAGACTGTAAACTTTGCATGTTTTTCACCCTTATACCTTATACCATAGGATCACAAAGATTGAGAATCAGCTCATCACTGATGTTCACTGGGCGCCTAACATCATCTTTCCTCCTCTGCAGCCCTTGGTGCCCACCTGGAACTAGTACAAGCCTATTTTATTAAAATTTTTATATCTCATTTATCACCTTAGCTTCTCACAGTCTTATATTCTTGGCTTGCTGTAAACTGTACTCTCTTAGTTATGGGAATGACTAAAAGGTAGAAGAAGCTGGTGAGACAAATGCTGCCTGACTTGTTTACTATTTGTTGTTTTGTCATACTTATAAGACAAATACTGTCAAACCCTCCACTGCATGGAAAGGACCCTTATTCACTAACTAATACTAAAATAGATTAAATACCTCAGCCTTTGTACTGAGTAGCACCATAACTTTGGGATACTCACACACTACAAGTCAGTCAGCATGCAACTACATGAGAGACATTCATTCTGGTTTAAGTGGAAATTTGATAAAGGATGATATTAGAAAGGAAAAAAAAAGAGAAAATAATAAAAAAAGAGCTTTTAACCTAGATTATTATCTAGTTTGTAATTACAAAAAATCAGAAATTACAAGCAATGGAAGAATTTTGCACCAGTGTCTATGTGGTGTCAAAATAAGAGGCTGCCATACATATCAGAGGGAAGTTTGTTCCCTTGGCTTCTATGTGCTATGGCCGAAAAGAAGGTAACATCCACTTCACAAGAATATTAATTGTCCTCAGGTAGATATGGGAGTTGTATATGCCAACAATAAGAATATCAGCTTATAATACTTAATATCTTGAAATGCTTTGCAAGGTTTATAAAAATTCATGATTCATGATTTAAATCTCTAAAGATGCAGGATTAAGATGGGACATTTATGTAGGATAAATTATCTCACATCCACTTGCTGCATGATTCTTTCCTTCTATGTAAAATATTTAGTTACTATTGGTTACAGTTAGAGATAGGATATATAATTCAGAAGATAAACTTTTATTCAGTATAGTAAATGCTGTTTTTATAATGACTAGCACAGCACTTTGAGTTCCTGAAATGAAAGGTGTTAAATACATGAACATTATTTTTTTGTTGGGAAGGACTTTCATCACACAGAAAATTTCAAGTAAGTTTAATTCTATTAATTGCAGTGTAACTTCTCTTGAGAATGATGTCATAAAGTATTTTAAGACTGTTACTGTAGTCTGATCATGTATCTTCTATGGTGCCGTGGTATTCATGCAATATCTGTACCAATGAGGTGGGAAATTATCTTTTCACCTACATTCATACAAACCTGCTATCTGGTAAGTTAAAAGAAAGCACTGAAGAATATACATTGAAAGTTTTGATGCAGAATGATAACTTGGGTATAGTAACTTTTATTATGAAGCCAAGCCAAAAGCTGACTGTACTGAAACTGAAAGAGAACTGATTACACCCCTATTGCAAATCAGATTCTGAAAAGTCCTCACATCACTACTGTCAAACTCTCTCACTAGTATGGAAAACAAATAGAAGCAGATTTGTTGTACAAATTTCCATTGTACTTTGCTGTTTGAGTATTAACATGAGTAGTTCTTAGGTCTAGGTATCATTGCCGTGTAGAAGGCTAAACAGGAAAGATAAGGATACTTTTGGGACTCTTGATCTTACTTGACAAGGAGTAATAGTGTAAAGTTATATTCTGCCAATTACAGATCCTTTGCAAAGGACAAATATTCTGGCAATCCTTAAACAGCTGCCTCCTGAGAAAACAGGAAACATGTTTCCCCCTAGAAATCCCAGAGGCACTAATCACTTCACAAAGGGTAGAGAAGACACGGTGCACTGACTCGCTCATGCACAAACGTTGTCTGTGAATAAATAGTTTAAATAATATGAAAATTGATGCAGCTTGCAAATTTTCACGGCTCCTCTGGGAAAAAGGGTAGTTTTGTCTCCATGTGGAAGCATACTTTCACCCTGTGTGCCCTACGGGCTTTGAAGAGACCTGGAGTTAGCCGGAGCTTTGAGGCAGATCTGCCTAGCCTGTCTCCTATTCTAAATTCCCCAAATAAGAATGAAGGTGACTTTTTAAGTTACCTCTCCCTCCCCCCAAAAAACAGAACCCAACCCGAAATCCTACACAATAAAAAAGACAGGTTCTATCAGACTAGATACTAAAAAGACTTGATTTTTTTAAGTAGACCCAACCAAAATTGACTAGGTCAGACACAATGGAAACAAACAAACAAAAATATCACACACAACTCTCTCTGCTTGCTCACTGTGTCTTTGAAAATGGTCCTTGGTCCACCTTTGATCTGAATTAATCCATGACTGCAAATTGTAACAAATCTTCAAGAAGTTTTTTGCTATTATCTCTGATGCCTGGACAGCTGCTCTCTCCTTTTCTCAGCCAAGTATCCTGATTCTTCAGGCTCCCCCAGCATTTTACTGGCTTTTCTGCCTGTTATATCTTGTATTCTGGGTAATCTTGTCTCCCCTGAGCATGGCAAGTAGCTCCCTCAGAAAAAGCACATTCTTACACATGTGAGAAACATGACTTCCAGCATGCTATGAAAAAAGCAATATTACTTTTTTATCAGATCATCAATACACCATGATATTGCATCATATTTGTAGAGAAACTTTATCCAATAATTTAGCATATTCATGCTTAGCTGACACTTAGCACACTTTGTGACATATTTTTAGCAGATTATGTTTGTGATTTCATAGTGCACAGAGGTTTCACACTGCTCCACCCCCTTAATGGAACATAATGTAAAAAGATAGCAAACAAAATGCATTATGTCTGTCTCTAGCCCAGTGTAGCATCCCAGCAATATATCTAAGTGTTTATGTCTGTCTAGCCTTCTATAATATAATAAAAGAAAAAAGTATGTATGATTGTGTTATAGGAAAAGGTCCATCCAAACATATTAACTCAAGAGTTAGACTTGAGTAATAACTATTTAAATACGTATATAGATCTGAGTGAGTGAGATTCCTTTTACTGACTGTAAGGAAAGATCCTCCCCTGTATTACGTCTCTTAAAGCTGGGGGACAAGCATTTAAAACAAAAGGAGTATAACAAGACCAGAATGCCACAGTTAAGTGTAAGAAGTTATTTGTAAATTGAATGATTTACCCGGGTAATGGTAAGATTTGTCATCCCAGTAGTAATGACTACGAACTATGTTGTTTACACAGTAAAGAAGATTAAGTCATATTTCCAACCTTTCTTTCTCTCTTAGAAACACAGTATTATTATCTCACAGCATTTTGAGAAGTTAGAAGCAAAGATTGTATTAATTTAATCTGGATCAGAAGAGGCCTCTATCACTTCATGATTAAAAGATATAAAAGCTGTTAATTTTAATTTTCAAAGGTTCATGTTCATCTAATATTTATTCAATTTTAATAAAAATACTAATAAACACACTGTCTAATAATAATTAAGTGCAAATTCTTATGTTAATATGAGAAAAGAAAGCACTGTATTAAAAAATAACACATCATGAAATATGCAACATTACCATTTTACCAGCTCATATATCAGCAGCTCTTGCGTATTTATATATAAACTTTTGTAAAAAAGTACTTTAGCATGCTCTTTATATATATTTCTATTTGTTTATTCTAAAAAGAAAACAATTGACTTTTTACAGTGTATAATATTTGTGATTTTATGTAAGCTAGTGTCTTTCTGCAGTCAAATTGTATTACCCCAAACATATTATGAATGGAATTTCACTACAATTTGTTATTTATGTGAAGTCTTCTATATTGTTTGCTAATACAGTCACATCAGGAGAGCAACAGCTTTGTGTTCATGCATGCACAGTCACACACACGTTACTGACATTCACTGAATTTCTGAAAAGATTGAATATTATAATCAACAGTACTTGTAGAATTGAATATTATATGTTATATAAGTTGTGAATATCTCACCAAGACAAAATGTATTTAATTCATTTTATTCTTTCCTAGAGAGTAAGGTCCTGTACAAAGTGAGATCAGGTAGTGGAACAGGCTAGTAGAATGGTGCCATTAGGTGAAGAAGCTGCAGGAAGAGTGATGTGGTTTAACCCCAGATGGCAACTAAGCAGCACACAGCTGCTCCCTCACTCCCCCCGCATTGGGACGGGGGAGAGAATCAGAAGAGGAAAAGTGAGAAAACTCATGTCTTGAGATAAATACAGTTTAACAGGTAAAGCAAAAGCTGCAAGTGCAAGCAAAGCAAGAATTCATTCACTACTTCCCATCAGCAGGCAGGTGTTCAGCCATCTCCAGGAAAGCAAGGCTCCATCACACGTAACGGTTACTTGGGAAGACAAACGCCATCACTCCAAACATTACCCCCTTCGTCTTTCTTCCCTCAGCTTTATATTGCTGAGCACAAAATCATATGTTATGGGATATCCCTTTGGTCAGTTGGGGTCAGCTGTCCCAGCTGTGTCCCCTCCCAACTCCTTGTGCACCCCCAGCCTACTCACTGGTGGGGTGGGGCGAGAAGCAGAAAAGGCCTTGACTCTGTGTAAGCACTGCTCAGCAGTAACAAAAACATCCCTGTGTTATCAACACTGTTTTCATCACAAATCCAAAACATAGCCCCATACTAGCTACTGTGAAGAAAATTAACTCTATGCCAGGCAAACCCGCACAAAGAGGCAAACTGACTATGCACCATCAGGGTAGCTGAGCAAGATTGCCAGTGTCTTTGGAGAGACCATGCAGAACCAAGAGCCTGAGACCCACATTTTAAGGAAAGATCTAGAAAATACCATCTAATAAGCAGTGGATGGAGATTACCACCAAAAGAAAGGCTGCAAACTTGTGACTTCTAGCAAGAGGAGGAAGACTGCTTCGCTGTCAGCTGCAGATCTGTAGCTTCAGAGCAGGTATAGTCTCCTGGGGATCCAAAGCCAAGTGTCTGTGTAAGGAGGAAAAGGTAGGTGATAGCTGTCAGAGACTGCTCCCAGCACAGATGGAATTACCCACCTGATGGGCTCTAACTTGCATGTCTCAGGAAGCTTATTTCTTGCTGGCTGCCTTGTGGTGGGTTAACCTTAGCTGGCTGCCTCAGGAAGACAGGGGAGAAAATAAGATGAAAGACACTGTGGGTCACGATAAGGACAGAAAGATTGCTCAGGAATTACTGTCATAGGCAAAAAGGACAAACTGGGGAAGATTAATGTAATTTTTTGCCAATTAATAACAGATTAGGACAGTAAGAAATAAAAACAAAACTGAAAACACCTTCCCTCTCACTCTTCCAACTTCTTCCTAGGCTCAGCCTCACTTCTGACTCCTCTGTCTTCTTCTCCCCAAGCAGTGAAGGGGGATGGGGAATGCTTGCAGTCAGTCCATAACTTTTCCTCTCTGTTGCTCCTTTCTCCTCACACTTTTTCCCTGCTCCAGCATGGGTGCTTCCCACAGGCTCCAGTCCTTCAGAATAAACCAGCTCCAACCTGGGGTCTTCCAGGGGCTACAGAGTGGATGTGTGCTCCAATGTAGTCCTCCATGGGCTGCTGGGAGACAACCTGCTTCACCACGGTCTTTTCCACAGGCTGCAGGGGAATCTTGACTCTGACACCTAGACCATGTCCTCCCCCTCCTTCTCTGACCTTGGTGTCTACATAGTTGTTTGTCTCACATTTTTTTTCACTTCTCTTTCTCACAGCTGCTGCGCAGGTTTTTTTGCCCTTTCTTAAATCTGTTATCACAGAGGCACCATCAGTGCTGCTGATAGGATTATCTTTGGACAGCAGTGTATCTGTTTTAGAGCCTGCTGGAGCTGGTTGTCTCTGACATGGAGGCAGCTCCTGGTCTCTTCTCACAGAATTCACCCCTGAAGTCCCGCCCACTACCAAAACCTTGCCATGTAAACCTAATATACACCCAAATCTGGGATATTATGGAGAGAATACCAAGTCTTACCTTACCCTTGGGCTATTAACCTCTGTTGTTCGTCCATCTGGACACCAATGATACTGCTGGGTCAATCCCAAGCATGTCAAGAGAGACTGACTATGGAGCTCTGGAAGTGAGGGTCAAGGGACTAAGGGACAAGGCACTCAATCCTGTCAGCAAAAGGAGAAAGAATTGGATACATACTGTGTATCAATACCTGGCTGTAGGGCTGATGTCTGAAACAAGAATTTGCCTTGTAGGACCTTTTGGTGGTGTTGCATCAGTCCATTGACTTGTCATGTGATTATATATAGAGAGATATAGATAGATAGACTAGGGCAGGTTTTCAAATGTGTATTAAGATGTGCTTATAGGCAAATAACCAGGGATAGGAATATGCTCAGTCAGGTAGCTTTTCAGAGATGAGGCAGTGTTCTCCGAAGCAACATAAATACAGAGGTTCTTCCCAAGCAGAAACTACTGAGCTGTTTGTAGTGTTGAGTTCATAATCATCAATAGTGCAGCAAGAACATTAACATGCACGGGATAGAATATCCACAAAGTGTTTGCCACTGTCACACTCAGTTGTAACCCTAAGCATGTTAACTACATATAATTGTTACCTGAACTGGACATTATGACATGGCTGAGCAAAATATCTGACCTTTATGCAATGTCTCTGCTGAACTACATTTGTCAGACAACTGCAGTTATCTTCAATTTATTTCATAGATCTTTGAGGATGAAAAATCTGTGAGGATGTGCACACTCAGTATGTTGAATTTCCAACTCACTGTATTTGACATCTTTAAAACCTCCTTTAAGTCTGTCATTGCAAAGGGAGAATAGTGCTTCATGTACCTTGACCGCCTGTTTTCACTGCTTTTTTTGCCAGCTCAGCAGACTAGCAGCAGTTACAGCTTTCTGTGGCATCATCTGATTAAAGCAGGGGGCTTTCTCTAATGGGAGGTGCGATTATTTCCTCTACATGCTGATCTTGAATCAATTTGTTAGCCATTACCTAAACCTAAAGCCAGTTTGTACTGACAATGTAGTAACATATTGATCCACCCAATTTGTCTGCACTGGTGAAATTCTTAGCAGCCCAGTACATATGCTACTTTAATACTAATGGATTTAACACTCACACATGGAAGAAATATAAGATATATGTTGATTTTCTGATCTCAAAGACAAGCCTACTCCACTCTTTAGACAAGTAGTTGCCATTAATTGCAGGTGCAGTTTGCCAGCTCTTGAGTTCAGACATTATAGCCCTGCCACAACTTCAAAACATGGGGTAGAATGATTCAAGGGCTCTGTAGTCTTCCTGCTTGTTAATTGGTTGTCTAAGAGAACAGGGTGAGCCACTGCCTAAAATGGCTTATAATGCAATGGAAGTGCAACTGTAACACAGTAGCTACCACTACTACAGGGTTGCTAGAGACCAGTATCACTTAGCATGTCATTCTAGCTTTTATGTAAAATTCCTATTTGATTTTTTGCACTGTACTCAAAGTTACTGTATATGGTCTCAACATATTTATACAGACAAGCTTAAGAACTGTGGAAATTTTCATTCAAAATTTTCTGGCTTTGGCAAGCTATCCTTTTCAGCCTGTCCTGTAATGCATTTCATTTGATAAGTAAAATATTACAGTAGTAAGCCTGCATGTTTAATCCTTGCGACTTTAGCTGATTCAGTATCATATTTGCAAACAGGCTTAGGTTCCATTTCTGCAAATACTGAGGTCAGTGAGAAAGTTCATGAGCTAAAATTACTTGGCAGTTTGACAATACTGTCCAACTCAGACTGTACTGAGTAATGAAAGAAACAAGCACTGCAAGTTATTGTAATAAACCCACCTATGACAAAGCATGCCCTGATTTATCAGCCTCTCTTTAGTAAAAAATTTCACTTAAAATTAAACTTAACACTTTAAGGCAAATATCTTTCTTAAATGTAGGCAGTCATATCAGTTAGAGCATAGTTATCCATTCTGAGGAAAAATAAATCCCTCTGAATTCAGTTGCATGCAGGTTTCTTCTTCAAGATCTATGGTTAAATCTCTAACTGAAGATTCACTCAAGAATTTAGATAGAGAAAATCAAAGATGTATTCAAAATCAATTAGATGTCTAATTTCTATTAAAATTTTTAGAAGCTGGACATATGAAATAACAAATTAATTGTGAAAAACAAAGATTTTTTATTTTTTTTTTTACACCCTCAATATATGAAGTGATAAGGTTAGATATCAGGATCCACAATTTACTCAATTAAAAATCTTGGTAAAACAGAACATAGTTAAACAAAACCTAGCAATATAGTGCCATTACTTCACATGTGCTCCCACTTAATTTAAAAAAAAATTCAAGTGTTCTTTGTGTATGCATGTGTGCATATGTACATACAATGAGTAAGGCAAAAGCTGAAGAAGAATCAATATATAATATATCATATTAAAATAATTCCTAGAGTTGCAATACTCTTTTTCTCTGAAAATACTGGTCCATATTAAACTACGTATTTAGTCCTTTCTGTGTTATGGGGTATTTTTTCAGATGTAATTTTTGTGCTTGCATGACTTCTGGACAGTTTTATTTGATTTAGCCTCTCACCTTAAGGAACTGATAAAGAAGCTCCTTGTGGAGCTGCTAAAGGAAAGCAATCACACACTGCTAGCTCTAATCCATTGTCCAACAGTCAGCTCCTGGACATACCTAGTGAGACAGAGTGCACTGATGTTGAAACCTTTCAGGTTAAGCATAAATTTTACTTGCAGGAAAGCCATTCATTGATTTAACTTCATCTTCTCTTTAGGAAATCTGCATGCCAATACTCAGAGAAGATGCATATTGTGTCTTATTCTTCTCCCTTCAGCCTTCTTTCTTGTATTTACACTAATATAGTATGTAAACTTATGTTAGACTGGCTTGCAGACTCATGGCCCTCCTCCGAAATGTACAAATACCTTCAGAACAGTTTCACAAATATTTTTTTTCAAATAATAAAAGATATTCACTTTAATGTGCAATCTCTGATTTATTGTGTTCACTTTCATTAATATTCTATGAACACTGAATATTAAAAGAATATCAGGATTCATATTAATATTCTCAATGGATACATCATATAATGAATATATTAGTCTTGAGAGCGCTCACATGGCATGTCCAGCACAACCAGGGGATCAGGCCCAGTCAGTGTGGGTTCATGAAAGGTAGGTCCTGCTTGACCAACCTGATCTCCTTCTATGACCAGGTGACCCACCTACTGGATGAGGGAAAGGCTATGGATGTTATCTACCTCGACTTCAGCAAGGCCTTTGACACTGTCTCTCATGGCATACTCCTTGAGAAGCTGGCATCTCATGGCTTGGACAAGTGTACTCTTCGCTGGGTAAAAAACTGGATGGATGAACGAGCCCAGAGGATTGTGGTGAATGGAGTTAAATCCAGTTGGTGGCAGGTCACAAGTAGTGTTCCCCAGGGCTAGGTGTTGAGGCTGGTTCTGTTTAATATGTTTATCAATGATCTTGAAGAGGGGATTGAGTGCACCCTCAGCAAGCTTGCAGATGACATCAAGTTGGGAGGCAGGGTTGATCTGCTTGAGGGTAGGAAGGCTCTATAGAGAGATCTGGACAGGCTGGATCAATGGGCCAAAGCCAACAGTATGAAGTTCAACAAGGTCAAGTGCCAGATCCTGCACTTCGGTCACAGCAACCCCATGCAGCACTACAGGCTTGGGGAAGAGTGGATGGAAAGCTGCATCACAAAGAAAGACCTGGTCGTGCTGGTTGACAGCCGGCTGAATATGAGTCGGCAGTGTGCCCAGGTGGCCAAGAAGGCCTGCATCAGAAATGGTGTGGCCAGCAGGAGCAGGGAGGTGATTGTTCCCCTGTATTCACTGGTGTCACCCCACCTCAAGTACTGTGTTCAGTTTTGGGCCCTTCACTACAGGAAAGACATTGAGGTGCTGGAATGTGTCCAGAGAAGGGCAACCAAGTTGGTGAGGGGCCTGGAGCACAAGTCTTATGAGGAGCAGCTGAGGGAACTGGGGCTGTTTAGTCTGGAGAAGGGGAGGCTGAGGGGAGACCTTATAGCTCTCTACAACTACCTGAAGGGGGGTTGTAGTGAGGTGGGTGCTGGTCTCTTCTGTCAGGTGGCTGGAGATAGGATGAGAGGAAATGGCCTCAAGCTGCTGCAAGGGAGGTTTAGGTTGGATATTAGGAAAAATTTCTTTACTGAAAGGGTTGTCAGACATCGGAACAGGCTTCTCAGGGAAGTGGTTGAGTCACCGTCCCTGGAGGTACTCAAAAAGTGCATAGACAAGGCACTCCATAACATGGTTTAGTGGTCATGGATGATGGTTGGACTTGATGATCTTGAAGGTCTTTTCCAACCTAAATGATTCTATGATTCTATGATTATAATACTCAGTGAATACCAATGGGAAATGTAACTGCAAGGGTATTGCTGAATGGCAATTTTATTTATAAATATGTATATTTGCACTTTTAACCTGAGACATAAAGATGGTTTCAGCAAAACTTCTGAGTCTTGTTCATCAAATTAGAATCAAAGTCTAATGCCATAAATGATCCAGAGGAAATTTATGCACCTTGTGGACAGAAAACACAAGAACACAAAAAGGGTCTAAACCAATTAAAAGTTTCAGGAAATAGTGAATTCTGTTCAGGAAACTTCTTTTAATTCTTCTTTCTAATACTTGTCACTTAACCCCCGTTGTTTCTCAGTGTTCCCTGTGTAAGAATAAGATAATTAGCATGTTTGCATGTTGTCCAGTTGTCTTGTAAACAACCTTAGGAAAGACTTCCACTTATTGTGTGTATATGCAATGCTTAAAACAATGGTAAGCAGGGGCCTTGAGATACCAGTACAGTACATTACTAATTAGTACTATTAAAATTAATATTTATTTCAATTAACATTTGAAAAATTTCAACAAACAAATTGAAAAATCAGAAATCAGGCAGACATCTATAAAAAGGTGCTTTAAATATTTCTTTCCAAGGAGTTGAGCACAGAGTTTAAAACTGAAAGAAATTTTCTTAGCTTTCTAGAGTAAAAAAAAATGTTTGATGAAACAGTGGAAGAGAAGAAAAAAAATGAAGGACTAGACAATTTTTACAGGTTCAAATATGTTAAACACACATTCTGACTGTCTTTCAACAGGTGTGGTGTATAAGCAGAAGGAGGTTAAATGTCTAAATGTTACTATTTCTACTTAATATTTCAGTGTGGATTAACTTGACATGATTATTATTGAAGGCACAAAAACTTGGCCACCATGTTGACAGTCTCTTTAAGTATATTGTTCGATGTGAAGTCAAACTGAAATCCCGAGTGTTCAGCTTGAAATATAAACCACAATGCTATGGAGGTTCATAAGAGATATAGTAAGGAATCACCCCCTTGCCCAAACACAATAGCATGACAGAACAATAAATTATACTTGGAACAATCCTTGCAGTTTTACTCCTCTGCAGATTGCAGAAAGACTTCTTTAATGAAAAGCATTAAATACATTTGAATGTTGCCACGTTGAGGATCCCTAGATCCAATTTCTACTTGATACAAGATGTGTGTATCCTTTGTATGGCTGTCCTATATTTCAGTTATCTCATGCAGAGAAGAAATTTGCCTCTTAAAAGCAGAATGTGGATACCAGAAGTTTTTTATGGACTAACACAATGATAAGTTTTTATCTGAAACACTACATACAGCTTAGGTCAAAACATTAGTGAAAGGACATTCAAAAGAGATAAAAACACATGCATCAGAAGACAACAAAAATTATTTGGGAGTTTGGGGACTGAAGCTATGATGAAAGGCCATTCAGGCATGGTCAACATAGTTTAGATGCAGAAGACTTCACAGGAAGCTTACTGAAGTACATATAACCTGCTATTGACGTTAACTTCAAAGCTACATGGATTTTAAGAGGCATGAATTAAAGTGAAGGACTAGTACATACATTAGCTATATAAATTATCTTTTTAGGCAATGCAGTTTAGCTGAATGTTTAACTTGAATACTCACATTTAGTCATAAATGTGATAATGAAACCAGGAAAATTGCTTATTTGCTACTTAACCTTTTAACAGCTGATGTTCTCGGGCATTCACTGTATCCACTCAGGAGCACTGTTTTTCGCATTGCTATCTGAAGTTATATAACAAAAATAGAAACTCTCCTGAAAACTCTTTTCCACAATAAAAGTAATTTAAAATGTAATTTCTCTGAGAGTTTCCTAAGCACTTGCTGTATTTCACTTTCTACACACATATTTTGATTTTTCTCACTTATTTTCTGTCATTAGTGAAAAAAAGACTGTTATGTCTAACAAAACTCTTGTCTTCACTAAAAGCCATTGAAACTTCATCATCATATTGTAATTTGAATTTTGCCCTGCACAAATCTGAACCAGACACTAACAAGAAACTCCAAAATCTCAGCTGATAAATCTAAAAAGCTTGTGAGAAACACAGTTTAGAGCCTCTAGTTACTTCTGAATTACTAGATGAGATGAAAATAGAACTTACCTGCTGGGTGTAAAATATCACAAACCATAGGTAGATATCTTTCTCTCATATTTCATTAATTTTGGTCTAAGTATCTGCACACTTTTACTATGGATCAACATATGAGTACTGTCCTGTTTGTTTCTTCACAAGCACAGTTTTAGGTGGCTAAAACCAGAGTTTAAAAAATCTTTGTAATATCTGTTATGCTGTGGAACAGAACAGTTTTACAAAAATTGTTTTGTCAACTTTTGTTTTATCTTAAAATTAATTTCCCTTTTTTTAAAAGGCTGTTCTCATATCAAATGTGCATTTCCCAGCCTCTGATTTGCAAAATTAGCCAGAAGAACAGTATTTTCATAATAAGAAATGTGTAACTTTGTCCTGGTTAAAACCTGATTATTTGTTAAAGTCTGAAGATTTATAGCAAATAAAAACCTTCCAATCACCATTCTGGAGAGTACTAAAAAGAGTCAAACATATAGATAGTCAAGAATACTATTAAAGAGGTTTCTGAGCATAAAAAGATATGTAGCTTTAACTATTTTGTTCTGTATTTTTTCTATTTTACTAATGCTGAGAAAAATTAGGTCACACAGTACTTGAGAATGTGCTTATTACTGTAAAGTACAATGCAATATATCATCCTAGCTAATGTCTTCTCTCAGAGACAAAGTAACAGACCATCAGCAAAATTTGGTTGCAAATCCTCTTTACTGATGCTGATTTTTGTCTTGTTCAAGCAAAGCATTTGTTGACTCTTGCTAACACATAAAAAAATTAAGCAATTCCTTTTTATCTCTATCTTATTCTGTGTAAATGAAGGTTTAGGGCAAACATAAGAGCTGTACAGTTAAGCAATATTTTAAAGTATTGTTTACATGTCTTATTTTCTCTCTTCAATCACCACCAAAATTTTGTTAAATAGAAGATGAGAAGGGAATATAAACAGGGTGTTTTTCTCTGTATAGCGTGCTAAGGACTGACAGAATTCTCACAGTGATGAAGACTTCTGATCTCTGAAAGGAGAAATTGAAGAGCTGAACATGAGCCAGGTGCTCCAGTGGGTATGTGTTGTAATTTCAGCTCATTCTTCCTTCACCACAGTCAGCAAAGCAAGATCTTGTTTTCTGTTCTTTGACATCACTTTGCCATCCTTAAAAGGCAGATTCCTTCCATATTGGTAATAAAGTTTCATCTGGTCCTACAATTAGTAAAATGTGAGTAGATCCATTAAATATGCTTGCTAGTAATAGAACTGAACCTTATTTAGACTTTAAAGGACACAATATGAAAAGAAGCTATTTAGTTTACAAGCCCTACTCAACAAGAATTGGGACTTAACATAAGGATTTAATATTCCAATTTCCCTCTACGAGCTGAGACTAAATGTAGTATCTCACACACTTCATTTTGTTTTCTATGACCTCTGTTTCTTAGTTTAGACATTTGTGATTTTAGATAAAGTAGCAATAAAGTTTTTAACACTTGTCAAGTAAGTAATGGAAGAATTAAGTATAATTTATTGATTTTCTTATTTTCATAGTGTGTAAATGTTGCAAATTTAATTAATATCTTGATAATATTTAATAGCTATAGTTAACATTTATCTAAGGCAACAGAGCTTCTGGTCTACTTTCTATAGGAAAGGTAAAACAGACAAAAAATAACTTGTGAATTTCTGTTATTTTGAATTGAGATTTTTCAACTCCACTTCCTTTATTTAGACTTTCCTCTGGTATCTTCATTTTTTCTAATGAGCGTTTGTGCACACTAGAATAATGAATGACATTTCTAAAGATAAGCACAGATGTTGACACTCAAGTCACAAAGATACAAACTAGTAAAAATCCTGGCTTAGAACTGAAAAACTGAAATCTTTCAATCAAAGAATTCGAAACAGAAAAAAGTGCCTCTTTTCCCTCATTTGAAACCACTTGTCAGTTTGAAAATGTTTCAATACCTTGAATCTTGTGTAAATAAAACTCTCATTTCTAAATTGTACAGCTGAAATTATACATTTCAAAGGCTTTCTCCCTGTGGCTGACTGAGGAATATCTGAGAATGTACATTATGCAAATTGCGATCTAAAATTTTAAAGAAAAAATTTCCAAGGTACAGTGTACTGGAAAACAAGTAGTCAGCCTTTTTCTTGTTCATTGAAGAACTCTGCATATTTCCCTTACTGGGAATAGGCAGATCACTCATGACAGTGGGAAAAACTGTGGCTAAGAGTTTCTAACAGACTAACAGAAATAAGACATCCTGCTGTAGGAAGCAGCTGTTAGCAGATAATAACATTATTAAGAATTTGTAGTATTCTTGAGAAAGATGAAAAAAATCAGGCAAAATGAATAGGAGTTATCTGAACAAACATCCTATGACATGTCGTCCAATTTTCTAGGCCTGGAAGTCTTCAAAGATGATATATTTGGGTGTACAATTTTTTTTTCAGCCCCACAGAGTTTTGTCCTTTCTTGTTGCTTGTTTTAAAGTTAACTTATCTGTGGTTTCATCCTAAGCAGTGGTGGTTGAAGCTTCCTCTTTATTGTTCTTTCAAGCAAATTATTAGTTTCTGCACAATGAGGATGGATGGGATATGATTATTGATTGGAAATAGCAATCATAATCTGATGTTACCTAATGTTTTCAACGGTTGTTAGGACCTGTGGAAAGGAAATGTGAGTAATCATCAGAATAAGAAAAGATTTTGTTAGTCACCTTCTACAGACTTAGAAATAACCCTAGACCTCTAAGGCCACATACTGAAAACTACCAATTTAGATGCTTTCTAGAGTTTCAGAATGTACAATCTTTGTTCGGAGGAGCTGGGAACCAAAGGAACTTGTCTTCACCTGCAGGGACTTACTCTGGTCCCAACTAGGAAGCAGCTGATCCACTGCTTAGTGCCTTTCCTGGCCTCCCAACCACTGATTAGTTGTGGGAGGTTCATAAATCCAGTCTGTCATAAATCTTGAAGACTTAGAAGCAACAGATCAAGAAAGATTTTTTTTAATTAAGACTGTATTACTATCTTCAAACTGAATATTGGACTTAAAATTTTTCACAGATAGAAAGTTATATTTTATATGGTTTCTATGGATACTGAAAAACCCAAAGCTTTTCTAGGAGAATAGAGTTTGCCAGAGTACTTACTGGATTCTTCTGTTCATTTCTACAAACATTTATACAAGCAAATTTTTGTCTGCAAAAATGCTTGCAGAAGAAACACTTGTGACTAAATATTTGCACAAATGTTCACTTGAGTATTTACCTTGATGACCCTTGTAGATTTCATTCTGCCACATCATCAGGGAAAAGGAAGAGTTTGCAGTTTAACTCCTACATGTTTTCTGTATTTCACAAATTTGGAAACTGGCTAGAAATCCCTAATGTATCTAACTCAATTTAACTTTAACGTGAAGACATATCTGTTCTTTATTTCTATTTGTGTTTGTTATCCAAAGAGTTACTGGAAAAAATGAGGCCCTGACCCTCACCGACACTGACGTATGTTCATTTCTTCACTCAGTAAACAATTCTTTTGAAAATTGAGAAAAAAAATCAAGTTTTTAAAGACACATATATGTGTATTTTTGTTTGCAGATATTAGACTGTTATTTAGAGCAAGACTTATTCTGCTTATCTTCCTGTTCTAATTCACATTTTTTTTCTATGCTATTTCAATAAAAATAAGTAAAAATATGACAAAGTTCTATAGAATCATTTGGTTTTCATCCTGAGTTGTCGAGCTTTTTTTATTGTAGGAAGTAGTGGAAGTCAGTTAAGACAACTTCCTAGGAAAAGGTAGGTTATGACTGAGTCTAGATTAGTAGCAAGAGGAATACTCTGATAAACAAGTATAGCAGGAAACATACTTAAAAAGGAGTTCCCATAGTAAAAATATTACAAAACCCTAATTAGGAACTGGAACTCTTAAGTGACAATATTTTTCTATTCACAATCAACAAACCAAAGAACCTGCTCTAACAGGTCTATGTCTTTCCTGTGCTGAGGACTCCAGAGCTGGACACTGTGCTCCAGGTGGGGTCTCACCAGAGCGGAGTAGAGGGGCAGAATCACGTCCCCTGAAACAAGAGTTTCTGTTTACCTGATATGCATATTGAAGACCCCAATGTAGTCATGAAAAATTTGCAAAGAAGGAAAAGGGAAAAGTTTACTAATTAAATGGTTCACTGTGAATTTTTCATGCAGCTTTACATGTACATAACCCAACTAACGAAGTCTCTAAGATGACTCGGTATTTTTCTTAGATTTCTTAGAAAGGCACATTTGAGCTTTTGTGTAACGAATACATATTAAATGACACTGCTTCTGTCCTTGTTTTATCTGGGATAGAGTTAATTTTCTTTCTAGTAGCTGGTATAGTGTTATGTTTTGGATTCAGTATGAGAAGAAAGTTGATAACACACTGATGTTTTTAATTAAATTGCTAAGTAGTGTTTGTACCCAGTCAAGGATTTTCCAGCTTCTCATGCCCAGCAAACAAGAAGGGTGGAGGGGCACAAGAAGTTGGCAGGGGACACAGCCAGAACAGCTGACCTAAACCAGCCAAAGGAATATTCCATACAACGTGATGTCATGCTAAGTAGATAAACTGCAGGGAGTTGGCTGCAGGGGCCAGATCGCTTCTCAGGAACTAACTGGGCATCAGTCAGTGAGTGGTGAGCAATTGCATTGTGCATCACTTGTTAAAAGGAAAGCCTACCCGAATATATTTTTGTGAAAAAATCACAATAAGATAACACTAATGAAACTAGATTATCAAAGTTTGAGGCAACTGAAAAACCACCCTATTTTTCCTGTTAGAAATATACTTTTAAAAGATGACATGACCTTTTCTTACCTGTTAAAAGAATGCTTTCTTAGTATTACTTTATAGGCTTCTTTTAGGCTAAGTTTGCAGTCTGTCAAGGAAAATCTTAAGAAACTGTGTTGCTCTCAGTTAATGTCGTGGTTTAACCCCAGCCAGCAACTAAACACGACGCAGCAGCTCACTCACTCCTCCCCCAGCCAGTGGGATGGGGGAGAAAATCGGGAAAAGAAGCAAAACTCGTGGGTTGAGATAAGAATGGTTTAATAGAACAGAAAAGAAGAAACTAATAATGATAATGATAACACTAATAAAATGACAACAGCAATAATAAAAGGATTGGAATGTACAAATGATGCGCAGGGCAATTGCTCACCACCAGCCGACCGGCACCCAGCTAGTCCCTGAGTGGCAATTCCCCTGCCCCAACTTCCCAGGTCCTATACTAGATGGGACGTCACATGGTATGGAATACACTGTTGTCCAGTTTGGGTCAGGTGCCCTGGCTGTGTCCTGTGCCAACTTCTTGTGCCCCTCCAGCTTTCTTGCTGGCTGGGCATGAGAAGCTGAAAAGTCCTTGACTATAGTCTAAACACTACTGAGCAACAAGTGAAAACATCAGTGTTATCAACATTCTTCTCATACTGAACTCAAAACATAGCACTGTACCAGCTACTAGGAAGACAGTTAACTCTATTCCAGCTGAAACCAGGACAGTTAACACAAAAGAGTCCTAACCATACCTTTTTAAGAGTAGGACTATATTTTATTGCATTTGGATGAAATTTACTTCCCCTTTGTCTCCCTTTGGATAGCTTACTGTGTTTGTGCCTTTTTTAAAAGTAATCAGAAGTATACTTTATGGTTTGGGACAAAGGTCCTTTTGAGGATTAATGAAATGGAGGGTGGATTCACAACAACAGTGGATTAAAAAGATCTAAAGCAATAGGGATAAATAAAAAACAATTATTTTTTTAAAGAATTCTTACAGATAAGCTGAAGTTTTTCATTCTTAGGATTTAATTGATTCATTTCATTGATTCATTTCATTATATAACATTATTATATAACTGTCATTAAATAGAAATAGTCTGAAAATCTTGTCAGTACATTGAGGACTCACTGTTGATGGGTGTTATGATTTAGAGTTAAGCATCTTTTTAATCTCAGTCCTACAGACCAGTATAGAAGAGGAAAGATATGGTGAAAACATCCCTCAGAGGAGCAAAGTACCCACATAGCTATATAAAAACCAGAGCTGGGGGCAGAGGGGCAAGTAAAATCATCTGAAATGCTGAACTTCATGCAGCTATGGCTACATAACAATCAATAATTGAGCCGGATATCTAGAGGTACCTTTGGGACCTCTGCTCCAGCTGAAACCATACTTTTCACTGCTGTGCAACTGTATGCTGTAGAGTATATTGAACAAATAGTGCTGTTCAGTATTCCTGGGTTTATATTGGGGCCAGGAGTTAAAGAGAAGCATTTATGCAGAACTACACGGAAGTTAAATGAGCCTACCGAAAAACAAGGTGCGTTAACTTGCTTTTGGAATGGATTAATGTGGCCTCAGTTTCTGATCATGCTGGAACTTAGGCACAGCAAGTGTGCAAATGCACACAGAAGTTCACGCAGTTTTACTGAATCTAGCTAGCTCACCCATGGTCAGGTCCAAAATGCCCTTGTGCACTGCACTAGTCTTTAGGCATAGCATAACTCACAATAACTATCATGTCCCATGTCAGTGCCTACTAGCAGTCAGAGTCCCTAAAATTCTAGCTGATGGCTCAGCATTTGAACTGCCCTTTCTCTGGTTTAGTCAGTATATGAAATATTTGTTAGCAATGAAGATGGGGAAAAAAAATATTGCTTTTACTTTTGGTAGCCCGAAGCCCAATTTTCTTTAAACAAGCAAACAAAAAAACCCTTCATGGCAAAATTTTCCTTCCCCAAAAGATATTTACTGTTTTCTCAGACATGATGCCATTTGAACTAGTGTCTATTTCTTTTTATTCTATTTCATTTTGCAATCTCTCTAAGCATAGCTACTTTGGTGAAACAAGTTGTGTGACAGAGATGATCTGCTGCTAAAAGTATGTGCTGTGATAAGACCTATGCAACTGTTTTTTTTCTGTTCATATAGCATTAACACAGGGATTTTAGATTAGAAAGCCAACAAGAGAGGATATCTAAAAAGCCTAAATCCAACTCTTTCCTAAACCAGAAGATTTTTATACATTTTTCCTATTTTAGGTCATTTCCAAATAAAGTGTAAAAACCAACATAGGTAATCAACAGAGACAGGGGGAAATGCTGAAATGCTGCAGAGGAGGAGATATCTTCAGTAGAAGTTTTCAGGCTCAAGAGAACGATATAGGCTTACAGAAATAAGATATATAATCTAAGAATAGCTGAAATGATCCTGCTTAAGGGGCTCAAATTATACAACAATTAACTGTGTCTGCTGTGACTTCAGAAGCTCTGGAGGAAGGATGACAGCTGTTTCTAGCACAGAAGCAGTGACTGGATGTGAGAAAGAAGCACTCCCTTCTCCAGACACTGCCAGAGGAACAGAGGTGCTGGCAGGCCTTGCGGGCTGAGCAAGGGACCAATAGTCACTTTCTTCCCAAGGACTCAGCTATCCGTGTCCCCAGGCTGGGTTTGGTGTATTACAGCCCTGTGACTTCTGCTCAGTGTTACTGGGAAACTCGTTTTAAGGCATGAAAAAGTATGTGAGCTAAAGCCATACAAAATAACAGAAATAAAAACACAGAATTATCATTGCTGAAACATTATGAGCAGCTCAGACTTTCAAAAGGGAAAATACAGACATGAAAACTTATAAACCCCTTGGGGTGGCATTTGGAAAACAAGGAAACAGAAGATAGTATTTCAGCAACATCAAGGATATAGCAACAAAAGCTGATGATTGATTGATGGCTGACTGGTCAACAAACACTCAACGAGTCTTCCATCAGGGCTGGTGAGCTTATTAATCCTTAGCCTAGTAGCTTCTTAGTCCAAGTTACCTACTGTGTACGTATTAGCCAATAAATAATTATGCTGCACTCTCACACCATACATATATTTTCAAATCACCTGACCTAAGTGACCCAGAGAAAGAGTGGGAGGGAGGGTTACAGAACACAGGAGTAGAGAGGAACCTGAGGTAGTGCTGGCTGCAGGCAGAAGAAAATTGTGTCCATTCCCCTAATTCAGCTGAGACTGAAGCAGCAGCTTTAAAAGGGAAATTAGTATTTGGCCTAAGCCATGCTTTCATGCTCCAGCTTATTTTCTTTAATGTAAAATCATGATATAAAAGACATTCATTATTGGAAATTCGTAAGTATGAAAATCTCAGGACTGCTAATAGTGTTCTCTCCCTTCCGAAGAGACTTTACAAAAATAAATGTAACGACAGTGTCAAGAAGAAAGAGGAAGAATAATTAAAAAATGGAAAAGAAGAAAGGGATGAAAGGGAAAAGAGATAAGGAGCAGGGGCAGAAAAGGGGAAATAGAAAAAGAAATAGGCAATAGGAGAAAAGGATATATTAAAAGAAAAAATAATTATGTTCAAAATGAATGTTTTTACATTTTTGGTTCTTGGCTGCTGTAAGAGACTGTGTTGGACTATATTTGTCTCAACATTGCTGCTGCAGTTACCATTTGCTAGCCTCAACATACTGTTGCTGGGGGAGTACGCGCTGAAGGAAACAAAATGTCCCTGAAGAAACCACCATATCCGCCTGAAGCTAGCAGTGCCTCCAAGCTGTTCTTGCCCACGAGCAAGGTGAAGAAACCACCGTGAACACCTGGGCATGCACCCATGGAGGAGCATGGGGTGGCACGTATGATAATGAGCTCCATGGAAATGGGTGGACTCTTCAGAGAAATCATGGCGACAGGGACAACAAAAGAACTGTGTACTCCTCTCTCAAAAGGGGACTGAAAAGGAATGAAAAGGAAACTGAAAGGACTGAAAAGGGACTGCAGTGCTTGGAACTGGGACTTTGGCATCACCTGTCTGCTGGAACCTGGAACTTGGACCGTCCATCACCTGCACCGAGACCAAGTCAATGGGATGTTGCTGGCTTTGTGGTGGTGGTAACTAGTCTTGCTGCATCTCTTCCGTTCTCTTGCTTAGGTCTGCCTCTTTTTCCTTTCTTCTTCTTCCCTCTGTCCTGTTGCTATTATGAGTTGTTATAGGAAATAAAACTTGTAAGGTTGTAAGGCATCTGGCCTTGTTTGTGTCTTAATCTGGCTCTTGGGATCATTTAAGAACCCTCCCCGATATAGGATCGGGACAGCTGCTATACTGCTATATCATTCTTTCCTTCACTGTAGGCTACTAAAATCACATTCCTTGGATATTTTGCAGTACAGAAGATTATTAATGCATAAAAAACCTCATGGCAGCTACCCACAATTGACTGAGCCTTATGAATTCTAACAAATGACTCTTGATAGTAATCATACAAATAAGTGAGTGCTATAGAAAGATCCATCTCCAGGAACTCCATGAAAATACATTTCCGACAGACCTGAAAGCATATCCTGTTGTGCTGATGGAACCCTTTTCTGAAACTTCCTTCAAAACAACCTTGTTCTTGTTTTATTTATCATTCTATTGTCTCTGATCTATACTCCAAAAAGAAAAATCCTTTGATTAATATATATGCAATATATTTCCAAATCAGTGCTGAAAATTTCAGCTACTAGGTGTCCATTATTGTTATCAGACACAAAAATGTGAAGGTGGACAATACTGATTAGGTCATTCTGTCCAAATCTCTGCCAAGAAAGGACATACTCTGCCTATTTTTTACTGTTGTTATCATAAAATAACAAGGATTGCATGAATTGCTGTACTTTTTCACCATACAGCTGTAACTACTGAAACAAAAAAGTCTTATTCTCCCTCTGTAAACTAGTCCTGTCCTGCCTGAAACATGAATTATATCACAGTTCGCTCCAGGGTCAGTCTGCAATCAGGTATTTCTTTCCATCTTCTCAGTGATTACATCCATCCATTAAATTACAAAAATTCCATAAAAATGAAGATAAGTATTCATAAGTATACTACTGATGAGTTGAGCTCTAACATTCTAATAGGTATCATTATATTAGATTATGATATATTGTCTCATGTTTCTCATTAAAATTTCATTTCAAGTTTCTAATTATAATGGTGTTCCCTAATGCTACTAAAGGAAAGCATGTGCTGTAGCTAAAAAGTTAGTTTCTATAGGAGAAAAATTTGCAAATGCGCAGATGTGCCGAACTTGCATTGAAATTCAGCAAGAGCCACCTAACTGCAATTTATCCCTTAGGAGTATAACTGAAGCATAAATATTCCTTGTGGTTGTACAGCTTGGGGAGGAAGAAAAGGTTTACTTTTCATTTAAAAAAAAATACAGGAAAAAAAAAACATTTTCCCCAACAATTATATGACAGTAGGCAATGATATATTAATAAACCATTTTCTAAGTACAGAACACACAATTTTTGTCCATTGTACTTCTAAATTCATATATGTACGTAAACTTTATGTGTTTGGGAATAAATATCTATCTATATGGAGGTAATTATATATATATATCTCTCTAAATACATAGACACATATAACTAGGTCTATTATGAAATATGCATGACTCTCAAATTCCTAATATGATAGCTGAAGCTCTCTTCTACACAACAGTCCAGAAGAGAAAGGCTTGTCTCTTCAACTGTGTTGCTCTTAGCTCACATTACTCTTAAAACAGGGAGGGTGAAAATAATCTATTCTGGAGGGATGAGGGATATGAAAAGAAGATGCTAATACATGTCTGATTGATAGGAAGGTTCTCCTGAGGACTGTACTTTCCCAGTAAGATCAAAAAAAAAAAAAAAAGAAAAAAAGGAAAAAAGAAAAGAACAATCTAAGATGACATAGTCATCATCCTGTCACAAAGTGGACAAGTGGGAAGTGTTAAGGAGAAAGAACAAAAGTACAGGAAGGCTTAAAATCAAGGACAAATATGAACCTTGGCCTCATTTGGCAAAAAAGTCACGAGGCAGGTGGAGACTACAGCTGTGTGACAACAGCACAATAGCAATGGTCGCTGTGTGCCACAGTATAAGACTGTGACACACTATAACCTGGACACCCTAGGAAATATTGCTGTTGTCCTCTCTCCTCTAATGTTAGTCTAGATAGGAACAGAATAGTCCAAGTCTTCTTGCACAAAGGACATAGCTTAGATTTCAGCCTTAAATTTTTCTTCCTTTTCTGTCTATAGACACTCTCTTACTTCTGTTTGATATATATGTTTTCTATCAAATTAGAAAATTTGAATAATTTTACAAGAGAAAATCTGACAGATAGTAATGCATGCTGCTACTGGATTCTATCCTACAGGCTTTTAGATAACAAGAGAAAAAGGTAGGCCCTTTAACAAATAACTGGGAAAAATATTACAAATTTAATCTTCTGTATTTTTAAAGAGAGATCTAACTTGCTCAATATATGTATTTTTCATGCTTTAATATTAAACCTTTTGCAATTACCTAAGGATGCTTGTAAAGTTGTCCTGGTTTTAGCTAGGATAGAGTTAATTTTCTTCCTCATAGCTGGTACAGTGCTGTGTTTTGGATTCAGCTTGAGAATAATGTTGATAACACACTGATGTTCTAGTTGTTGCTGAGCAGTGCTTACACCAAGTCAAGGAATTTTCAGCTTCTCATACTGCCCTGACAGCAAGAAGGCTGGGGGTGCACAAGAAGCTGGGAGGGGACACAGCAAGGACAGCTGACCCAGATGGGCCAAAGGGATATTCCATACCATATGATGTCATGCTGAACAATAAAACTGGAGGGAGTTGGCCTGAGGGGTGGCGGCCCACTGCTTAGAGACTGGCTGGGCACTGGCTAGCGGGTGGTGAGCAATTGCATTGTGCATCACTTGTTTTGTATGTTCTTTTATCATTACTATTTTTTTCCCTTCCTTTTCTGTGCTGTTAAGCTGTCTTTATCTCAGCCCACAAGTTTTACCTTTTTTCCGATCCTCTCCCCCATCCCACTGGGGGGAGAGTGAGCGAACGGCTGTGTAGTGTTTGGCTGCCTGCCAGGTTAAACGACAACACAAGTGTTCTTCTAGATAAAGTGAGACAATTCCTTTTCACTTTTCATTATAATCCTTTCTTTGACGAAAGAACAACAGCATACAGATAGAGTAATCAGTTTTGCACATCATGTACACTTATTTCATTTCTACCACTACTTCACTAAATAACCAAAAAGAAAATGATGATAAATTAGAAATCTTCTGTCTACAAACGCATTTCTTTCTAAAATCTGACAGAATACTTGTTAAAAATACTAATGAATGATCACATGCATACAGCATATATACTATATAGTATAACACAGAGTATACAAATAGCATAAATGATGTCCCAATTAAATCTGGTACACCGAGAAGATAGTTTTATCATTTAAAAAAAATTAGCATGGCTTTTCCCTTCTAAGTATGTAATCAAATATTAAAATAATGGGTATTCTCCAGTTTTGGAAAAAAATATAATCGGGATATTTTACATGTATATGAAATTGTGCATATGAATATACATATTTACACAGTTACATGACAAAGTGTTGCAGGTATCAAAGTCACAAGTTTTACTCATAAGAACATTCTGATATCTTAGGGTAACCAATGAACTAGTTTTTGTTTCAATGCACTTCAAAATATTTTTCAACATTTTATTGCTACATACTTATAGAATTAGGTTTTAGTGTTATATATCCTTATATGATACAGATGGGGATGGTGGTTATATTTTAAAATAGATATTTATCTTTAAAAGCCTGTTAGAAATTACAGTGTGTAACAGTAAACATCTTAACTTGAAATACATATTTTATTCCTCACTTAGTCTGTAAATTCCTCAGTGCAGAGTAGTGGATTTTCTTTTAATTTATCTTTGTGTTGAAATTACTGAAGATTTTAAGGAAAATATTTCAGAAGGGATAATTCTGTTATTAATGTGAATCCTGGTAATAAATGAAATTAATTAAATGAGAAAAAAAGATAATTTGGCTTAGATTTTTTTTTTTTAAAAGCACGTGCCACAGTCTTTAATTATTTTACTTCAGAGAGGCATCATGGTTTATTAAACAAATGACTGAGTGATGACACAAGACATCTGTAATCTAGTCCTCATATTACACCTGGGTGACTTTAGGGGGTCACTGTACCTCTCCATATCTTAATTACTGACAAAATGCAGTGGAACAGCCAAACACCGTTGAATCACTATCCTAGCAAAACCCTCTTGGGTTTGCTGCTTTGTTTTACTTTTTCTGGCTAATGTTCACATGACGCAAAGATCCTTTTCTTGTTACAGCAGCACTTCCTGAAGGAAGCTTGCTTGGGCTCTACCAGCAGAGGCAATGGGGTTGTGCTGTAGCTCCCTCTCTGCACCTAGTCCTTTGAGGATCAGCCTGCAAAGAAAGGAGAAATCACAGAGGTGTCTGAGCCGGAATACCTCCATGTGAAGTGAGCAGCCACAGCAGAAGCCCTAAGAGGTATAAGAAAGAGACAGCAGTGGCAATTCCAGAGGGGTAAATACAAAAAGCAGGTGAAAGTAGTGATGTGCATGGGTGGTTGTGTTCAGCTGTTTTCAGGTGTACAACCTTCTCCTGCTTTTGGGGGCTTAGATAGACATTTACCTTTGTGACAGTCTAGGTACTATAGTCTGAGATCTTTTGTACTACATAAACAATTTTTTGATTAATTGGATGGTTAGACCATGCTCAAAACCTGTCTTAAGATAAAATTGGTGTAACGTTGAGGATAGCTTGAGTAGGAATTCATCTCACTGAAGGTCAAACATTTGCAGCTAGCTACATCTCAGCTTATAGTTCCCTTTATATTCTGATATATTATAGGCTTCTGTTTAGGTTGTGATTAATTGTCTTTTTTCTCACTGCAGACCTTAAAGGGAGGCAGTGGTGACTAGCTGAATAGCGGATTCCTATAATTCCTGATATGAATTCTATGTACCTACAAAGCATTTTTAATGGTGGTCCCTGAACATGGGTGTTGTGCTCTAACCCATCAGTGTGAATGCTCTCTCGGTTTATGTCATAGTTCACAGAAAGTTATTGTATTCAAGGTACATGAAACTGTAGTCCAAAATATAATTTAGGTTTATGACTTTTAAGACAGCATAGATGACAACTGAAGAGCATCAGACTGTTTTATTCCAGCACTTTCACAAACTCATTCATTCCACTTAGAGATAAGGCCTCTCTATTCAAAAGCTAAAAGTATAAATTTAGAGTAAGAAAGAGGATGCACAGCTTGCAGATACAGCAGCTAAGGTAGAGGACTGAGTAAGGTATACATGAAACCTTAATATATATTGTCTGCATTATAAAAACAAAATGAACAAACAGAAAAACACAAACCAAAGTGATATTTTTACCACAACATTTATCCTAACATTTTCCTCAAAGCTTTTCCTCACATGAAAAAACTTTTGTTAAAGATCACAGTAAATAAGAAGATAACCAACACAAGTAGAAAAAAGAAACAACATTTGTAAAATAATTTTTTTGAAAGAAATTAAAATATGTTTCCCAATTACATTTAGCTGCAGTCTTCCCTGCTTGTGTGTTCTTCCCATGAATCCAAACCTGCTGGATGTTTTAAAATCCAAGATAAGAATACACAGGTTTTATATTCCTCTTTCTTTAGCTAATATAAAAACTTGTGAATCCAAACCAACATTAAGGAGACAGATTGATAATATAATTAATTATACACAAAGCCACTATTAAGTTAGATTAATTGTGTTCAGATGCAAATTCTGTCATAAGGATGCCCATGGGAGCTGTGCTAACACATACAACAGGAAAATTTTGTTCTTTGGAATAGAACTATCTTATATCTCTGTTTATGTGGATTTAAATGTATTTTATGTGAAATGCATTATTGCTACAATCTCACGTGGTATTCTTTGAGATAAATGATTGTTTTCTGAGTTATTCCCCCCCACCCCCCGCCATTATTTAGAGATTATTAACTGATTGTGGTGGGTTGACCCTGGCTGGATGCCAGGTGTCCACCAAAGCTGCTCTATCACTCCCCTCCTCAACTGGACAGGAGAGAGAAAATATAACAAAGGGCTTGTGGGTTAAGATAAGGACAGGGAAATCACTCAGCAGCTACTGTCACAGGCAAAACAGACTTGACTTGGGGAAATGAGTTTCATTTATTACCAATCAAATCAGAATAAGGTAATGAGAAAAAAAACAACCACTAAATCTTAAAACACCATCCCACCACCCTTCCCTTCTTCCTGGGCACAGCTTCACTCCTGAATTCTCTACCTACACCTCACAGCAGCGCAGGGGGATGGGGAATTGGGGTTGCGGTCAGTTCATCACACGTTGTCTCTGCTGTTCCTTCCTCCTCAGGAGGAGGACTTCTCACTCTTACCCTGCTCCAGCGTGGGGTCCCTCCCACAGGAGACAGTCCTCCACAAACTGCTCCAATGTAAGTCCTTCCCACAGGCTGCAGTTCTTCACAAACTGCTCCAGCATGGGTCCCCCACAGGGTCACAAGTCCTGCCAGAAAACCTGCTCCAGCATGGGCTGCCCTTCCCACGGGGCCACAGGTCCTGCCAGGAGCCTGTTCCAGCGCAGGCTTCCCACCGGGTCACAGCCTCCTTCGGGCACCCACCTGCTCTGGCGTGGGGTCCTCTCTCCCCGGGCTGCAGGTGGATATCTGCTCCACTGTGGACCTCCATAGGCTGCAGGGGGACAGCCTGCCTCACCATGGTCTTCCCCACGGGCTGCAGGGGAATCTCTGCTCTGGCACCTGAAGCACCTCCTCCTCCTCCTTCTTCACATACCTGGGGGTCTGCAGCATTGTTTCTCTCATCTCATATGTTGTCGCTCCTCTCTCCAGCTGCAGTCTGCTGTTACACAGCAACTTTTTTCCCCCTTCTTGAATCTGTTATCCCAAAGGCACTACCACCGTTGCTGATGGGTTCGGTCTTGGCTAGTGGTGGGCCCTTCTTGGAGCCAGCTGGCATTGGCTCTGTTGGACACAGGGGAAGCTTCTAGCAGCTTCTCACAGAAGCCACCCCTGTAGCCCCTCCCACTACCAAAACCTTGCCATGCAAACCCAATACAGTGATATATAGGACATTCTTGAGGCCAAGGCATCTACAAAATTATAATTAAGAAAAGAGGTAGAGACAGTTGAGTTATAAAATATTTGAGATCTTTAAGCTTTAGACAATGAGATTTATTTTTTTGTTAAGTTAAACCAAGACTTACCTCTACAAGAAATAGAAAATATGCACACAAAAGTATAACAAATATTAAAGTAGATACACAACAATGAAAGTAGTATTATGGATACAAGTGCAGTATTAAATATTCATGAATAGCGTGCATGTAATACATAAAAGTCTGTTTCACAAGTGTGATTATTTTTCTAAAATAGTGATAGATGCAAAAAGCAGGATTAAGACTATTTCTCAGAAGAAAAATTATTACATTCAACTGCAGCATATAATGGAACAAAACCCACACATTCACAGAGATAACTTTCTAAATCAAATAAGAATGTCTAAATTGGAATGGAAAAAAATGCATAGAAAAAGTGGAGATATAGGCACACTTCACTACAAGTGAAAGTTAAGTTTTACCAGGGATCAGAAAGAAAGAAATGAAAGGGCTAAGGGAGCAGTTTATGTTCTGAAACCAGAAAAACAAAGCAAACCAAACTTTTGAAGGCAAAATGCACTAAAGTAAATGTACTTAGAATATTTTTTTTTCCTCTGGAGAACACTATAATTCTGAAAAAAAAGTATTTTTGAAATGAAAAACATTGGAAGTTTTTGTCTTTAATATATACTATTGAATAAATCTTAGATTAATATAAAGAATGTATTCTGTGGAAAAAAAACAACTGTTCCTAACTCTGACTTTTAAATAAGAACAATAAAAAAGAATATTTATGCTTATAAAAGAAGTTTCAAAATGAAAAAATCTGAAAAACATTTGAAAAGTTTGAAAAATCTTTGAAAAGTCATCAAAATTGATGCTGAAATATGTTTTCACAAATCAATATTTTCAAAGGAAATTTTGTCCCTTCCATAGTTTTCTGTTCTAAGGTCTCTAGTGCAAGAACTTCAGGAATTGTGATTTTGCAAAGTGTCAAACATCAGTGGACTTCAATCATCTATCATCAAGCTTCTAGACACTAAATAAGTATACAGAATAATTTTAGTATGCTATTTTTTAGAATTATTTGAAGCAAGAAATTTAAAGAATATATTTAATTTCATGTATACAGGGCGTGGTTCAAGTTTTGCTTTTAGGTACCCGTATATGAAATGGAAGCAATTTCTTTAGTTGATTGTGTCAAGATAACCTTGACCAATATTCCAAGTTTGATAAGAAAGGCAGCCCAGTGTACCAGCTGCAATGTGTATTAACCAGACTTGAAAATAAAACAAGTAGCAAATAACCAACTTTAGAAAGACACAAACATAGTCAATCTCCTTTCCAATTAGATGGCATAAGTTAAACAAAAAATTAGAGGAGGGAGGTTGGAGAATAAAAAAATGCAGATTTTTTTTTTTTTATTGTGGTCAAAAGCAGACTGCAAAGATTTCTAAATTGATAGCTTGTATCTCATATTTAAATGTTCTGTCAAAAGATGTCATGATTACTTTCTCCTACCAAAGCATAATCACAAGCAGTTGTTTCAGGTTTATTTCAGCCTGACAAGGTTTGGTGTCCTAACACTGCAGAAATTTTGAAGAACTTTGAAAAATAATCAAACTACAAGGTACATGAAGCCTCACAATGACTGACAAAAGGAAAGTAGGTGCTGCAAATTTAAAATACTGAAGAATTGCATGAGATGACCTAAATATGCCAGCAAAGTCTTCCATGACAGTTTTTCAAGAAATGATAATTTTATACACGATCCGCATTCTACAAATATTCACAAAGTACTGAGAAGTAGTGCAGCCAGCTTTACATTGCCAACAACCTTCTTCAGAAAGCAAGCCATGGCAATTGGGTTCCATATTTAGCTTTACTGAACTTGCTTTTGTCACAAGAATAGACTTGTCAGCTCATTTGGAAGAAGAGCTAGAAATCTTTCTCAAAAAATACTTATTACTGCTACAATCTGTGATCACTGATTATAAAGCATAAACACTAATCTCTTTCTATGGCATTGAACATGGATTGGCCAGCTGTTTGAGCAGTTAATTTTTACAGCTTCTGTTAGCTTGAAGGAAAATCTCTAAAGAGGTGGAGAACTGACATGTGCTCACAAAAATACGTATAACTTTTACACAATTCAAAAAGTTGCACAAGATTTTAAAACCAAATGTTTCTAGAGCATAGGAAGGTAATGCTCATAGACAAAAGTCTGCTTAGGGCACAGCATTCAGCAGTTCACTGAGAAAAGACAGACCGATATTGCTGTTTTGCTGTTTGTCTGACTGCTAATATATTGCAACTATTCAACAAGATGATTGCCATGTGCAGGTTCTCCCTTTTTTCGACAGCTGGAAGTGTTACTGCTCTGTAGGTTACATAGTCACTAATGAAAAATGGAAAAAAATCTTGCAGATAAAAAAGAACTTATCCTTAAGCAGTTACCACCAGACCAGCAGGAGGCTTGAATATGTTCTGCTGAATCTGGAGCTGCTTAAACTCCATGACTATGTTTCTTCAATTAGTGGTAGGGAAATAAAAATAAAAAAAAATAAATTATAAAATGGAAAAATCAGCTAATAATATATTAATAAAAAATTTGATATTTGATCAGACACAATGACAGGACAGGAAATAATTGTGCTACACAGGAATTTAAAGAACTCTATCAAGTATGAAAAGGAACATTTGAGGAATAAATATATTTTTTAAAAAACAGACAAAGAAGAAAACCTCGTGGCAATATCTTCAGAAGTAAGGCTTGCTAAGATTAGGGATGATAACCTTGTAGCTAAAATAAACCTACATATAGACTTAGTTGTTTTAAAATCTTTGTCTTTTTAATGATTTTTATATAATGTGAAATTTTCCTTTGATGCAGATCTACAAATAGGTCATTGACTTCTGCGGGGGAAAAAGCAGCAACAAGCTCATTGTATCTTCCTGCATACGATTCATTGGTGCAAAGTATCCTGTACTTCAGTGAGGTAAAGGCATAAAGCCTGACTTGTAAGAGAATGAATTTTATGAAGATGGAAAGAGGGAGGCTCCCTGAAGAGTTCTAAGATTTTTTTTTAACCTACACCATGTTTTGAAGAATAGAAATGAATGATTAGGAAATTATTTCTATGAAATATTAATATTTTCTTATTAAGTGAAATTGTAAACCTACTGACACATAAAAACATAAACTGAAATAAAAAAAATACTTGAAGATATATATGAGCTTCTTTACATAAGAGAAGAAAAGGCATGATCTGCCAACAAAGTATGAATCACTATTTTTAGTCTTTCAATGTTTTAACTATATAGATTTTTATTTATCCCTATTGAACCCCCCACTTCACCTATTTTTATGTATTTCAAGAATTTCAAGCTGCTACTGGTTTCAGAGGTGAAGGTTTCACTTAATATCATTACTTAGGAAAACAGTTAATATCAGGCACATGCTTACTGAAATGAGTGGGATGTAAGTACAATACAGTCTTGATACATCACTATAAAGCTTAGATGCATATCTTTTCTAAACTCTAGACCGTCTTTGAAATTTATGGCCATTATCTATCAGTAGTATTTATGAAATTTTAATAAAATTATGAAAAAAAAAGTACAATGACCAAATTGAATAGACTCTAATATATACTTCAAGGGATCCCAAAAAGTCATTATATACAGGTTAATGACTCACAGATCAAAGCTTTTGACTAAATAATAAATAAGACTAAACTGAAATTAAACAGGGGCCAAGTAATAATTAAGTCATTTGTAAGATTCAACTCTGACTGCTTTTTATCTTGAAGAAAATCAAAAGGTGAAGTTAATTTTTTTTTTCATCAATGAATTACTTGTACACAATGAAACTTTATGAGGAATTTCTTACCCGTTATGTTTCCACATTCTTCAAGTTCTGACAGAACAAAATGAGCAACAGATGCTGGTCTTGGGAAAGTCTCCAGGAAATCATTGCTTCAAAAATGGCTTCATTTCAAAAATCATTTGTATATCCCAAGCCATCTAATTAATACATTAACCAATGTTAAACATGTATTCCATGATGTATATGCATCATATTCCTTTGGATACTTATATTTTTATAATTTCCACAATAATAACATATTTATATCACATCAAAATCTTTGTGGTTAAAACAGTGCATTCTCATAGGTGTCTTTTCAAGGTGTCCTTATTGCACAAAGCCAAAATATACTCACTATCATGTGTCTAAATATATTCCAGTCCCCCAAATACACACATTTCAAGGTTTATTGCCCACTGTAAAAATAATAATAATAATAAAAACAATCACTCTTTTGCCTCAAAGGCAGCTCATTCCTATTCACATATCTGTTGTTCCAAACAAAAATGTTCTCATTATCCCCCTCCAGTAACCAGTTCCTTTCTCTGTCCACCACTGCAACTTTCTGCAATCAAAAAATATCATAGACTTTATTATGGAACAAGCTGAATTCCCTCAAATTGCTCTTGGTAAAAATGTGCCCTATGCTGCAGAGTTCACAATTTTATTATTGTTGTTATTATTCAACAGTTTAACAACACCAGCTTTGGCAGTAGCAGCACGCAGTGGAAAATACCACTGTCACCAACTGTAGACCCCGGTTCTGTGCCAGGCTAAATATCACTCAAAAGTGTTTTGTTCACAACAAGCATTGGCCGGCAAGGGGGTTAGGAATGCTCATATGAGCCAAATACATTGGCGTTTGTGAATTAACTGCTAGCATGAATTTGGCTTTGTTTGTTAACTGTATGGTTAATTATACACAGCAGTAATAGCACCTTCTGTCATCTCTCTAAAGTATAAACTGCAGTGAGGTATACCTTGACTGATATTTTATTTCTGTGTCAGACGTCTTAATGATAATGGAATGTAGCCTTGGAAGTATAGGCTGAGATATATTGCATATATAACATATAATTCACAATGTGAAGTTTAATGAATCAAAGATTTGTTGTATATTTCAGAGGAAAATGGACATCTTTCAACAGGAAAACATCTTACCCGTCTCTTAAATCTAGGCACAATGATAATTATATTTTAATTCTGAAAGTGTTTTTTTTTTTTGGTTTTGTTTTTATTGTGAACTTAATCCAGAAACCTATTTAAATAGACAAAAAGGGAAAGAAAAACCCTACAATATCTTGGTTAGAAAATCTTTCTTGTCAGAAAGGAAAATCACTTCATCTCATATAACATGTCGACTGCAACTGCTGAAATTAGAAATGACTTTTTGAAGATCTGGATCAATCCAAACAGAATACATGTAAGTCTTGAAAAATTTCACATAAAACAACCTCCACCTCTGTCTCATGCCAAATCATCTCTATCTAAAGCATAAAGAATCACTTGCAGATGAAAGTATTCCCTATATATAAAGGTTTTGGGTTTTGTTGGTTTTTTCTTTTCACAGAGTTTCTTCTTTAAAGCCATCACCTTCAGCTTTTACCTTTTTAATTCAGATCACCTTTTAAACCATCCATGTGCTTCACTGCTTGGCAGATGACCTTCTGCTGTGCCTGGCATGCACAACCTTACAGTTCTTCCCTTAGGCTACTTACTGCTGTTGTTTACCGCGACTGACCCCTGGCCATCCACTCCTCCTGACCCAAGCTCTTTCATCAGTGATACCCCATGTCTTACCTCCTGCTCTTGTTCTCAAACTGCTGATTCAAAACCACTTCCAAAATGGCTGTAACCCCAAGGTGTTTACATGTCTTCTCACTTGAACAGCCTCTGATTTTTGTCTAATTTCATTATACCACCTGAAGTGAATTATAAACTAACCATAAATCCAAGGAATTATAATTCAACCGTAAATCCAGGACAGCTTTTTCTTAACTCTAGATTCTTTTCTTTCATAAAAAGGCATAGAAAAATAATGGTAGCTGTTAAAAATTATGAGGTAAGAAAATAACTATATAAATAAATTGATTCAGGGACCCAAATGCTGTGTAGATTGCTTTCTGTTTGTTTGTTTGTAAATTGTGGGGCATTTATTTCTTTTGTTTTCAGATCATGAAAATGACCTACAAACAAGTGCAAAGCACAATATTTTGTCAAACACATGCAAGAAACGACCATTGGAAATCAATTTAAGATGCCTAGTCATTTGCAAAACCATTTCTGCTGCCTGCTATACTTCTAAGTGAATTCCAATATCTTGAGATCTATAAAAATTGTCATATTAACTTTGCTTCATTTCTCAATCTGTCCCAATATTCTTAAACTTCTTTTTATCAAAGAGAATATTTAAATGTTTCTGTGCCTTGCGTGGTTTCTTTCTCCTATATATTGTCAGAATCAAGTGGAAATATGTGACGAGAACAGAAAAACTGCTTATTATTCAGGTCTTATAACAAGAATTGTAAGAAGAACTTACAGAGAAAAACATTTCTGTCATGTCATCTATTTCATAAATAACACTAAGAACAGAAAACCACTCCATGTCTGAGATGAGAATGGAATCTGGTTGAAACCCAATCTATTTTTAATGTAAACAGAAGGTAGAAATGAAATTATCTAATTTTAGCTATTTAAGAGCTAGACTTGTGCTTGAAGCTAGTCATGAGGTTAACTAGTGACTAGTCTAATGCATCCTCTATGGTCAATGGGGAGAGGTACCCTTTTTAGTTTAGCAACCTACTGTAGATGGAACAGAATATCCTTTCCAGATACTCTTCTAAGTACAGAAGAAGCCTGGATGACTCGACTAGCTATAAACTTATAGAGAGAGGTGAGATGAAGTGAAATTATCACATCAAAATCTATAAAGCAATTCATTCATATAGTGCAACTTCATGATCCTATGGGTTAGGTCACCTTGTTACTCTTTAAAGTTTATACTTATAAAAATGTGAAATGTTTGCTGATGTTATTTACAGGAAACCTACAATTTAGTACTTTGGGGGGAAAAAAAAAAGATGACATTTTAGAAAGATGTGTCTACAGTCATTGCTTTCTGTGGCATTTTTTAAATAAATATACCTGTTAAGTATAAATTAAATCAAGCTTACCAAGAGTGATGTGGCAAGTTTTCAAGCATACTTCTCTGTCACTGCAGATAGAATTGAAGGTCCTTGATGCTTATACAAAACAAGTTAGAAGGAATATGTATTTAGTTGTCAGGTATCAGTATATTACATTATGCCTGGCTACTTAAAGAAGATGATGGGTTTCTACTGTTTCAGTTAATGTCTGACTGATTGTCCTACCCAGTAAAAAAGTTAGTGTATCATTTACTGTACTCACATGTGGTAGTGAAATTAAGACCTATCTTTGTGTATGGCAAAATTAAAAATTGAACCTTTAAAATAATTCATTAACCTTTTCTTTTCTTAAAAGTTTTTGAGACAGAAGCAGACAATACTGTTGTTCGGTGCTTTATTTCCAAATTTTAACACGAATTAGAAAAATATACTGGATTTAGCTGAGGTAACTTAATTGAAGACATAGTTGAAAACTTAAAAATTATCATTATTCAAACAAATATATCAACATAACTGTTAACATTAAGTTCTGGGACAGACAATTGAGTATAAAGTTTTATGGAAGGGACAGAGTGAAATGTAAATGGATCATTTTTAATTTTCTTCTATCATAACACTTGAAACCCTTCTGCACACACCTAAAATAACTAGTTTCTAGGATTATTCCCAGTTGCAATCATAAATTCCCAGTTGCAATTGTAAATACTTCTAGGACAGCCTTCTTGACTGGCTACCAAGAAACAACCAAATACCTTTTAAAATCTTTGTTTAGAATACAAAACTTTAAGAAAAGGAATGACAAATTACTGTTACAAAGTATTTCCTACTCCTTCATTTCCATTGATGTAGAAGATGATATTTTAATACCATTTACAACAGGAGACACAGTTCAATGCTATCTATGAGGATGGGAAGGGCAAACCTGCAGCCAGGCACACGAGTAAGTGCAGCTGTACTATTCTGGTGTCTCTGCTTAGGAGTACAAGATAAACAGGTAATTACAATGATATAAAAATTCAACAACAATAATATCAAGAAAAAAGGAAATGTGAAATTGACCTTAAAAGAACTGTAAAAACATAACAACAGAAAAGTTATGCTTATTCCTCTCTACTTTTCACCCTCCCTGGAGCTCTGATTCTTCCTTAGCCTGATAGGCATTATCAAGCTGACAGTGCTGCTTGACAGTACTTCTAGAAGCTATAAGTTCTTTCTGAGTCTATTTATTTATTTTTTCTTTTCCTAGGCCATCAAAGCATTTGAGTATATATGTAAAAGATAAATAATAAAACATATATATGTGAGTCAATGTAAGTAACTGCTGTGCTGGATCAGAGCCAGTGTGCACATTCATTTGCTAGATTAAAACCTAGCCTCACTTTTAATAACACCAAAGTGACAATTCTGTAAGTTTTTTGGTAAAAAAATAAGTGTTGGAGAAGAATTTATTTTCTGAAAGGAATGTACAAAGAAAAAGAGAATTAATTTTTTTTTTTCCTCCTAGCTCCTGGTTATGTATTGCCATAAAAAATATGCAAAACAAGTGTTTTCATTGGCAAAACAAGAGGTTTTATGGACTTTTAGAGCACTTTGAAAATGCCCAGTTTACTCATTAAAGAATTGCAATGCATCTTTAATACATTCAACATTATTGACTTCTACAGAATATTCTTTGTCAGAAAGACTGAGTTATAGTTGAATACCAATAGTAGAATTCTCCAGGGTTATGGAGATAAATTGCATGCTGGAAATAGAAGAAGGAGTATTTGTCTCTTTTGTTGGTAACTCCAGGAAAACCAGCATCTTCAGGTAGACAGACAAGCATTTATTTTAGAGTGATTCAACTTCTGAATAAATTGAATCTGCCTTCTGTTTTCTTCAAGGTTGGGGTTTTTGGGGGTTTGTTTTTTATTATTATTATATAAAATAACTGCAGTTGCAACTTTGAGATAATCTGACCTTGTTTATATTTGTCGTGGTTTAACCCCAGCTAGCTACTAAGCACCACACAGCCGTTCTATCACTCCCCCTCCTCAACTGGACAGGGGAGAGAAAATACAAGAAAAGGCTTGTGGGTTGAGGTAAGGATGGGGAGACATCATTCACCAGTTACCATCATGGGCAAAACAGATTTGACTTGGGGAAAGTTAACTTAATTTATTGCCAATCAAACCAGAGTAGTGTAATAAGAAAGAAAACCAAATGTCAAAACACCTTCCCCCCACCCCTCCATTTTTCCCGGGCACAGCTTCACTCCTGATTTCTTTATCTACACCCCCCCAGTGGCACAGAGGGGTGGGAATGGGGGTTACTATCAGTTTATCACATGTTGTCTCTGCCGCTTCATCCTCCTCAGGGGCAGGACTCCTCACACCCTTCCCCTGCTCCAGCGTGGGGTCCCTCCCACGGCAGACAGTCTTCCAAGAACTTCTCCAACATGGATCCTTCCCATGGGCTGCAGTTCTTCACAAACTGCTCCAGCGCAGGTCCCTTCCATGGGGTCGCAAGTCCTGCCAGCAAACCTGCTCCAGCATAGGCTGCCCTTTCCACAGGGCCACAGGTCCTGCCAGGAACCTGCTCCAGTGTGGGCTTCCCACCGGGTCGCAGCCTCCTTCAGGCACCCACCTGCTCTGGCATGGGGTCCTCCACGGGCTGCAGGTGGATATCTGCTCCACTGTGGACCTTCCTGGGCTGCAGGGGGACAGCCTGCTTCACCATGGTCTTCCCCACGGGCTGCAGGGGAATCCCTGCTCTGGCACCTGGAGCACTTCCTCCTCCTTCTTCACTGACCTGGGGTTCTGCAGGGTTTTTTTCCTCCTTCTTAAATATGTTATCACAGAGGCACTACCACTGTTGTTGATGGGGTTGGCTTTGGCCAGGAGCAGGTCCATCTTGGAGCCAGCTGGCATTGGCTCTGTGGGACATGGGGGAAGCTTCTAGCAGCTTCTCACAGAAGCCAACCCTGTAGCCTCCCCCACTACCAAAACCTTGCCATGCAGACCCAATACAATATTCAAATTTAAGTTTTAATACCTTTTTTAAGTTGAAAATTACATTAAACCTAGTACTTTTTTTCCTTCAGCTTTAGCAATTCCAAATAGTAATATGTATTATAGCAGAAATGCAATTGTTACAATTCCTTTTCTACTCAGAACAAGCCAGCTGGGTTTTAAACTACTAGAGACCATGTTGCTCTATCTAAATACATTTAAATAATGACTATAAAAGGATGCAGGGCCTGTTTTTACAATGGTTGAACTTGTTTGAGGTTCAGCAGATAGTTTTATGATTCATTCTCTATTCTGTGGTATAAAAAAAAAAAGCCAAAAGATTATGACAGAAGCCCCAGACTGTAAACAAATCATGGTTACTGGTTACGAAAGGCATCTAATCCTGTGGGTCAGATAAAAACAGGTTTAGAGATTAGAAAGGGAACAGAAAATGCACACAAAACATAGAATTAGAAGCCAATAAATAAAGTGTGAATCAAAAATTTAAGAAAATTATAGGTATAAGAGAATTATGAAATATATAAGAAGTCATATAAAAATAGACCTATGTCAACCTCAGATCATTAGCATCATACTTTTAACAAAATACTCAGATGCCTGATGACTCATTGTAAACTGCTTTCAATTCTTGTTTTCTTGCAACTTATTGAGGAAAACCAGCTATGTCAATCTTAGGACCTAGAGGAACATCAGAAGGATGAACATAATACCCAAGAGGAGATAAAGACACTACAAAGTTAATGTATAACAACATTAAAAGCGTTATGGGGATTTTAAGTGTGTAATGTTTTTTTTCTGTAATAATTAGATGATTTCGGCTTTGAGCATCCAATGTTAGCATCCTTGTAACTAGACTAGTAATAGTAACCTTTTTGGTTTTGATTATCTTGTTAGAACATTAATCACACTAAAATCAATTCCTGAGAACATATAGGGTGTGTTATGTTTTTGCTTATAATAAGATTTTTAGTGTAATATTTGTCATACCAATATTTTCCACTTGTTCTTTTTGTGTAACTTTTCGTAAAGACCTTCCATTGTACAACTGGAGACTATACTGCTTTATCATATACTAATAGCTATAATACAGTTTTGGTAGGAAATGAAGCTTTATGTGTTAAATGTAACACATACATAATGGGTCAGGATGTTGCCCCTCACCTGTTGCCCCTTACATATGTCTTTTGTACAAAATACACCTGCATTGGTAATGTCACATCTAGGATATATGCAATAAGCATTTTGAATGAGTTTTGTTTAATCCTTCCACTGCATTCCTGGCATGAAGTTCCAAAACATTCTGTCTTGTGCCACATACTAGTGGGAATGCTATTAATTTTGACTCTTCATAGACTAACCTAGCCTGAATGCAAGAAATGATTAATTCTTCTAAATTTTGGGGTTTAAGACATACAGTTCCTTATAAAAATTGTCAGCGTGGAACTAGAGAAGGATTCCTTTAGTGAGTATGCATGTATATTCACACATAGACATGTTCATACATTTGTCTGCATTTCATAACTGCAAAAAAAGATTCTGCTCTACTTTCAATTGCCTGTAGAACTGTCATACCACATTAACAAGCTTAATATTGACTTATTTGGTTGACTTATTGCCTTATTGGTGCAGCAGTTCTTTTTCTAACAAGATTTAGATCCTTCTCGATTCTTTTACATTATATTTCAGAAATAGCCTGTGGTGAAACAAGTCAGCAGAAATGATTGCTGGAGTTGTAACTGAACATATGCAGCATGTATCATTATTATACATATATATAAAAAAGAGTTTTCATATAATCCTTACACAGTTTTACTGGAAAGAAAGCACTGCTTGTGACAGAATTGATATGTCATGTGAAGAATGAACAGAGGTATATGATCTGACATCTACAACATTACAATGAAAAAGTCAATGACTTCCTTTTAAACTCATTTTGAATACTATTAATCTTACAAAGAAATTATATTCTTACAAATGTAGATTTCAGTTCTGTACCTCTAACTTATCTGTAAGCCTTACTGATGTCAGTGAATTTTCTTATATAGCTGGGTCACAAATCCTTGTAAGGAAAACATAGGCTCAGGTTTAAATGTCTGTTTAATTTGTTTGTTGGTTTTTGGTTTTTTTTTTCTGAAAACATTCTTCAGGCTTTCTGTCATCACTAATATTCTTACTAGTATTGTAATTGATTTCCTGCTAATTTTTCTCTTTGTGTATTTCAGACATGCTCCATTAGCTTGTTCCTTTCAAGCTTGATAAACCTTTCCATATGCCAAACTGTTAGCTCTTTTAAGCCTTATTTTTGTACAAAAATAATACCAATATAATTACATGGATATAGTTAACACACTACAGTTCCTTGAAATTGGCACAGCTGTTCTACTATACATTTAAGCCAGTAGAGATGTTTCTTTAGGCACTGCTATGTGACAAATTCTATAAATTATTTCGTATTACTGGTTTTACTGGAAAATGAACAGTTTCTGTAGAAAATTGTACCCTTAACCAAAGTAATTCCACCAGGATGAAATCTAAGAATAGACAGCTATATTCTTTGGCTCCAATCCTGCAATAAACAAAGGATCAAGCTCAGAATTTGATTACACAAAGGACTATATCCATAAAAATGAAATTATTGGCATTGTCATTATATGGGCAAAAGTATTCTTATCAAAGGGAGTGAATGGGCCCAGCCTTCTGCCTTGATGAAATGGAGCCTTTACATAACAGTGTGTAGAGAGGTTTAATTTTATACCTCTGCAGTACTAAATGACAGTGATTAGCATCTTATTACAGAAAAGATGAACATGATTAATACTTCTCCAGAGAGCAAAGACCATGGTAGAATCACACTTCACACTGAGTAATGAGTTCCCCTTTGACTATGTATTGGCTTTGTGTAGCAAGATTTTGGTAGTGGGGGGAGGGTTACAGGGGTGGCTTCTGTGAGAAGCTGCTAGAAGCTTCTCCTGTGCCTCACAGAACCAATACCAGCTGGCTCTAAGATGGACCTGCCACCGGCCAAGGCCGAGCCAATCAGCGATACTGGTAACACCTCTGTGATAACATATTTAAGAAGGAAAAAAAGTTGCTGGGACAGACAGAAACGGCAGCCAGAGAGAGGAGTGAGAACATGTAAGAGAAACAACCCTGCGGACACCAAGGTCAGTGAAGAAGGAGGGAGAGAAGCTGCTCCAGGCGCTGGAGCAGAGATTCCCCTGCAGCCCGTGGTGAAGACCATGGTGAGGCAGGCTGTCCCCCTGCAGTCCATGGAGGTCCATGGTGGAGCAGATATCCACCTGCAGCCAATGGAGGACCCCATGCCGGAGCAGGCGGGTGCCTGAAGGAGGCTGTGACCCCGTGGGAATTCTGCACTGGAGCAGGTTCCTGGCAGGACCTGTGGCCCTGTGGAGAGAGGAGCCCACGGAGCAGGTTTTCTGGCAGGACTTGTGACCCCGTGGGGGACCCACCCTGGAGCAGTCTGTGCCTGAAGGGCTGCAGCCCATGGAATGGGCCCACACTGGAGCAGTTCGTGAAGAACTGCAGCCCATGGGAAGGACTCATGTTGGAGAAGTTCCTGGAAGACTATCTGCCATGGGAGGGACCCCACGCTGGAGCAGGGGAAGAGTGTGAAGCTTCATCCTCAGGGATGAGTCCTGCCCCTGAGGAGGATGAAGCGGCAGAAATAACGTGTGACGAACTGACCGTAAACCCCATTAGCTGTCCCCCTGTGCCGCTGGGGGAGCTAGGTAGAGAATCCGGGAGTGAAGTTGTGCCCGGGAAGAAGGGAGGGGTGGAGGGAAGGTGTTTTAAGATTTGGTTTTATTTCTCATTACCCTACTCTGGTTGATTTGTACTAAATTGAGTTCATTTTCCCCAAGTTGAGTCTGTTTTGTCCATGACAGTAATTGGTGAGTGATGTCTCCTGTCTTTATCTTGACCCACAAGCCCTTTGTTATATTTTTTCTCTCCCCTGTCCAGCTGAGGAGGGGGAGTGATAGAACGGCTGGTGGGCACCTGGCATCCAGCCAGGGTCAACCCACAACAGACTATGAGGCAGAATTTCCTTATGTGTTATATGGGAGACTTGGAGACTTAAACTATGATTCCACTGAGATCAATCAGGGAAGCCTCTTCGCCTCCTGTGGGGCCAAGATTCTGTTTAATAACACTGCAGAAGAACTTAATAGCAAACTGGCACTTGTTTTTGGATATTTATCTATACAATGAAGAGACATTTTTCCTCTACAATCTTTTAAGATGGGAACATGTTTTCTTTTAAAAAGTGTTTCATTTCTGTAATATTAAGGCTTCAGTACAGATTTTGATTGTGTTTAGTTTTCACATTTATTAGGAGATTAATTTATAATCCTAATTAATTTTTTCATTAATTTCAGAAAAAGAAATAGTTTATAACACAGAATCTCTAAAGCAACTAAAGTACTTGGAAGAATTACTCTCTGGATATATTTACGTAAAATAAGTACTAGCAATTATTTTGTGCTCTATTATGGACCTAGTTACATTATGTTTTTGTGGGGCATTTAAAAATGAATGAATATAAAAAATATCAGAAATTAAGTTTTAAAGAATATCAGTTGACATTTTGAAGTATATTAAAGCATTACATTATATCCCACTGCTATGCTTTACCAGAGAGAGCAGATAAATGTTACAAAAATATTCATATAGCACAAATGCTAGCAGGAACTTAGTAAAGAAATATTTGTCTTAGTGGATTTAATTGGAAGTCATGAACATAATTCATGAGTAGTACAGAACAATGAAATGCTTTTATTTTTTTACACCTTTCAGAGTTTTTATTTTGTAACTAACTTCTATCTTCTTAAGTACCATTAAGAACAGAGTAAACTAAAGTAAACCTCAATATATTAGGACTGGAATCAGTTTAAAAGTTAAATTAAAAGCCTAAACTGTTAAAATTCAAATAACAGCGCAGTTATACTGTGAGTTCACAAATCCCAGAGGCACAGAACAGAGGAATTTTGGCCCTATGTCTTTTAGTGGAAAACCATCTTCAATAAATGGTGATTTCCTTATAGGAGGCCTGCTTCTCCAGAAAATCAACAGGGATTCTTGATAGGAGTTGGATTAGACTAACTAAGGGTTTGTAAAAGTGTTCCCTGAGCAATCTGAAGGCAGAGTTCTAATCTTCTTAGTTTAGGCAAGAAAAATAACTACCTATCAAATTTTACAGTGTTTGTATTTTAGTTTGTTTTACTCCCCTAAAGCATGGAATTAAAAAGGAACATGTAAAACTCCAGTTTCTTTCTTACATATGTGAAATCTGTTTTTCCATATTTTTGTGGTAACATAAAGAGCAGCAAACACTCATCTACTTCTTTTATCCTATCATCAGCAAGCAGTGCAATGATTTCAAGAATAGTAAGAGATGTACTTAATGCAGGTGTGAATCAAGTCAGTGCAGCCATTGCACCACAGACATGCTATTATGGCTGTGCACCTCATAATAAGGAAAGCATACTCTTGAAATGACAAACTTATCTGCAAAATTTTATATCTTATGGGAGCTGGTTCTGTTCCTTAACACAGTAGCAACAATTTTGAATAGAGATAAATATAATCCGTTTTGCCATTCTGCCTTGCAGTGACACATGTAGAAAATGCTGCACAGCATTTGGATATTCCAAAAGAAAAATAGGCTAAGTGTTGGTATAACCTCCTGGTTTTAGCTTGTTGATAAAAGATTTTTATTTTCTTCAGATTCAACAATTATCATGGATTGTTAATTGCTCCACATGTAAAACTCTTCAAGGCCAATTGAAATGCAAACTAGTCAGTAAGGGCTCATCATTCATATTACATAGTGGTGTTTTCAAACTTTGTATAGTTTGCAGTAAAATCCAAGAACCAAGGGTTCATGTATCACTTGTTTAATTGTCTGTAACAAACATTCAGGCAGAAAGAGAAGGGGAGTGAAGAAAGGGAGTGTGTATCAG